>NW_023495656.1:0-60000 GCF_904425465.1 Colossoma macropomum | reverse complement strand
CACTGCCTGCCACCCTGGACCCACTGCAATTTGCATATAGGCGGAATAGATCCACCGACGATGCACTCGCCCTGACCCTGCACACTGCCCTCTCCCACCTGGAAAAGAAGGACACGTATGTGAGAATGCTGTTTGTAGACTACAGTTCAGCATTCAACACAATCGTTCCTTCGAGGCTCGACTGCAAGCTCCGGGATCTGGGTCTGAACAGCACACTGTGCAGCTGGATCCTGAACTTCCTGACGGACCGACGGCAGGTGGTAAGGATGGGAAGTATCACATCCTCCTCTTTGACCCTCAACATCGGAGCCCCCCAGGGTTGTGTGCTCAGCCCGCTCCTGTACTCCCTGTACACCCATGACTGCACTGCTAGACACAGCTCCAACGTCATCATAAAGTTTGCTGACGACACAACAGTTGTGGGCCTGATCTCCAACAACGATGAATCGGCCTACAGAGAGGAGGTTAAAATCCTGGAAAACTGGTGCCAGGAGAATAACCTCTCTCTAAACGTCAGTAAGACCAAGGAGCTGATCGTGGACTTCAGGAAGCAGGAGACAGTACACCCATCGATTTCCATCAATGGGACTGCGGTAGAGAGGGTCAGCAGCTTTAAGTTTCTCGGTGTTCACATCAGCGAGGACCTGACATGGGCAGTGCACACCTCACAGGTGGTGAAGAAGGCCCACCAGCGCCTCTACTTCCTCAGAAGGCTGAGGAGCTTTGGCCTGAACCCCAGCATCCTTAAGACCTTCTACACCTGCACTGTGGAAAGCATCCTGACGGGCAGCATCACCACCTGGTACGGGAACTGTACTGTTCGTGAGAGGAAATCTCTGCAGAGGGTGGTGCGGACAGCACAGTCCATCACCGGGGTTCAGCTCCCTAACCTATTGGATTTATACACCAGTCGCTGCCTGAGGAAATCCAGAAGGATTATGAAGGACCCCTCCCATCCTAGCCACTGTCTGTTCTCTCAGCTGCCGAGTGGTAGGAGGCTCAGAAGCTTAAAAGCCAGAACCAGTCGGCTCAAAGATAGCTTCTTCCCCCATGCAACCAGGCTATTGAACAGCCAGTAATCACTGCTCTGCCCAGCCCAACCCTTCCCATTACACGTACGTGCACCCACTGTACTCCCGCACTTTACTTGCATAGCTGGACTTTGAATACCTATCCAAAGACAATACTCTCCCCCTGCGCTTCCACTTAACTTCCTGTACCTTGCACTTTACTAAATACTCTGCCACCTACTGTACCATCTTCTACCTCCACACCTAGTGTGATTATTTGCACATCTACATAGCATTGTAATATCCATTACTATATATAGTATATAGTTGATTACACTCACTCTACATTCCCAGTGCAATATTATATGTCTCGGTGCAATATTATTATTTTTAAGTTATTGTGTAAGATTATATGTATATATTTTAGTTAAATTGGTTTTATCTATTCTTCTATCCTATCTATAGTTTTGTTTATCTATGTGTAAATACTGTTCTCTGCATAATTTGTGGAACTCGCACTCAAGTTTTTCACTCACCTGTGTCCCTGTACTCTTGTGATGTGACAATAAATCTGATTTGATTTGATTTTGATTTGATTTGATATATACATACATATATATATATATATATATATCTATATATATATATATATATATATATATATATACATACATATATATACATATATATACATACATATATATACATATATATACATACATATATATATATATATACATACATATATATACATACATATATATACATACATACATACACACATATATATATATATATATATATATATATATACATATACATATATACATATATATATACATACATATATATATATATATATATATACATATACATATATATATATATATATATATACACATATATATATATATATATATATATATATATAATACATACATATATATATACATACATATATATATATATACATACATATATATATATATACATATATATATATATACATACATACATATATATATACATACATATATATATACATATATATATACATACATATATATACATATATATATATATATATATATATACATACATATATATATATATACATATATATATATACATACATATATATATATATCTTTATAGTATCTACAATAATATAACAAAGAAATTGGCTCTGATGTAGTACTAGTTCATACATTCGCTCAACATTATCTCTACACCATTACTCATCTGCATTCACATAACATTTTCACTACAACAGCATAAAACACAATAAAACACATACACAATACAGCGAATTCAGCTTAACGCTGCCAGTTTCAACTCATACCTTACAGAACAGAGATAGCACTGTAGACTACTTAAACTCCATGAGTTGCGCTGATATAACGCTTCGACTAATCAAGAACGAACAAGTTTTAACCTCGAAAGAGACAAATACATCAAAAAAATACATCAGTACGTCTATTCACACTTGTTTGTGCATGGCGCTAGTGAAGCACATAACATGGCGAACACAGCTTCAAAGAAAACAAGCCAACGGCATTAAAATGGCGTCCACAACTCTCCAGTATAGCTTTACAACATAACCTAAAACTACTACGTATCAACTCTTGACCATGTAGCTTGAACATTTACAGATTTTGCCATTTCACATGAAGAAAACACCTAGAAACTGTACTGCAAGACTCTTTCTCGCTGAAATAATTACAATGGCACTAGCTAGACTAGCCTAGAGGAAGCAAACGATTTACATTCAGCCCAATGAAGCAAAGCAAAACGTTTTTAGCACAACAAAACATGTTAAAATGTTTTACATGAACTTTACAAGGCATTTTCTTAACCCTCTACACAGACGTGAACGATTCTGAATCGATTCACAAACGTCAAAAATCGATTTTCTAAATATTTAATTTATAACGTAATGTTGACGGAAGGCAAAAGGCGGAACTTAGAGGTGGGTAAGTGCAGCGCCCGGACAGTCTGTGGCGGCACATAACAAAAACACTACTGGATGAGTGAGAAATCCGACCGGCGTTAAAGCCAGGTTAGATCAGAAGAGCCAATTTTTCCTTTCAACAAAAATCAAACCACCTTGGGAGCCACAACATTTAATATCAAGTATGTGTCACTATGTGATAATGGCCTAGTATAGACTAAACAATATAAACGAAAACGCGGACTTACTTTGCTCTGCTAAAGCTTTAGCTATAACCGCTTTCCTCCCCTTTCCCTTAGGAAACTTTTCCTCAAACATTGAATAGTTTCTTGTAAAATGTCTCTCAATGTTCGGCTGTTTTACGAGGCTGAAGTCGCTTCTTACTCTCCAGCCTCTTGTTCAAATTTTCCCGTTCCACCTTAAATTCTGCCTGAGGCGCCAGTAAACGCGGCACCATTTAAGGTGGAACGGGAAAATTCGAAAGAGAAGCCGACATCTTCACACCTTTTTAGTGTTTGACAGTTTCTCACTGCAGATTTAATGTATCTTAAACCAACTGCAGTGCTTATAAAGGCGTCTCCAAATGTTCAAGCAAGCGATGTCGGAGCTTCCGCCCAAATCGGAAGTGAATTACAAACTCTGTCGCAACTTTTACTGCCAAGGATTAGGGTCTGCCCTTCGTCGTTGAGAAAGGCTTTCACGCTATGCTGCCCACTTTGGAGCCGAGATACAGCGTCCCGTCTCGAACATATTTTACTGACACAGCGACACTCCGCCTTTACAACGAGACCAAACATGAAAAATAACTAAAGAAAATGTGTAGGACAGCTGTAACGCGATGCGTGGACATCCACTGCCACAGAATCTTATTTAACCGTAACTGCGCATTTTATCACATGATTATTATTAGATGAGTGGCAGTAGCGTCTCACGTTCTCCAAACAAGAACAGTGAATGAGAGCCTTCTAGTTCACTTGCCACATCACTTCCATTTGTTTTATTAATACAAGATACTGGAAGTAAATTAATTGTGGATCATTACAAATACTTTGCTTTAAATGTAGAAAGTTGTCACACAGTGAAAAAAAGAAATCCTGTATAGAAAAAAAGATGCACCAAGATGCATCGATAATCGTTTTATAATCGCATCACAGCCCTCTGAATCATAATCGAATCGTGAGGTGCCTAAAGATTCCCACCCCTAGTCTGAACCCAGGGACCATCAGGAGTATAAAGCTTTTCTCTGCTTTTCTCTCTAAAGGTGGCATCATTGTATGTCTTGAAACACAAACACTCTAGAACATTTTTTTTTTTTTAACTTTTGAACTCACTTTATGGACTTTCTAACAGTGCCTTTATGCTTTTATGACATCAATGCATGAACTTTTTCACTAAACCAATGAGCTAGTCAGCTTGCCAGTCAGTCAGCACTCATTAGCAATAATGCTAGCATCCTACTGCCCAAAACCTGTTTTCTGTAGGAAAATTCAAAATACATTTAGTTCTCTTTTCTTTAAAGAAATGGAATATACCCTTGTCCTGCACAAATGGCTAGAAACATGTTTCATTTTTCACTGTTTATCTGTTTACTCCCATTCACTGAGGACTCACTTGCAGTGCCCTTTGCCATTTTATAGTAGTATGTTTGATATAATGGGATAAACAGTGGCCAGGCTACATTAAACAGGCTCTGGTACAACTCCTAATCAAACACATCTAGCAATCAAACATACATCTAATGCTGTATCTTTGTGAAACTGTCACAAAAATTTGCATATCGCTTTTGTCAGAAGAAAACCTCGTATCTTCAGAATGATAACTTTACAGGAGAAGGAAAAAGTCTACTTTTTCAAAAGAACCAGACTTTATTTCTGAGTCATTTGGGTCGTTTCTTTTGGTCCATTTTTCATGAAATTTTCACACAATGTAAAGGGCAATAGGCATTTTCAAATTGTCAAAAAATGAAAAATGGAGATACGAGGTTTTCTTCTGCTCTCCACTTCCTCAGAGTTACTGCTCAATAAACAGGAGTACAGTATGAGCTCAGTCTGATTAACACACTTCACACACAATCCTGCTACTGTACAGACTCCATATTATTAAATACTTAAATACACTTTGTTAGCATGATACATGAATGCATTGATGTGAATTGTTTATTAAATATCAGCATTAGTAAAACTAATAAAGTAAGATGATTGATTAATTCACTCAAAAAAGCAACAAAACAAATCTAGGAAACATTAAAAATCAGCAAGAACATCAGTACAAAATAAATAGAATATATTAACATGTGGTAAAAAATGACACTGAAAATGCTGATAAATGCAAAACACTTAAAGGTTTATAGAGATTTCAAAAATTGACCTTAATTGTATTTAAGTGAGTTTTGGTCTAGTATAGGGAGATGGCACTATAGTGAGCTACTCCAGCTCAGAGCTCAGAATGTACTGAAGCTGCTTTTTCACACTGAAGTTTCAGACTTGAATGAAGGTAACTTGACGAATCACACTGTGCTCATCAAAAGCAGATATTTGCTGGTGATTAAATTCTCTGTATTAAATATAAGTTAATCAAAAACTCTGGCTCATATGAAACTCCCCCGTAGTGGTCAAAAACTCAATTTTACATAAATATACAAAATGTACATCTTCATTACACGCATCACATTTGATAAACAACCATTTGCAATAAATCAGTCAAATATGTAGACTATAAATTCTAAAAGATCAAACTACCAAACTGATAAAATGGTAGATAATCAGAACATTTTTATACACTCTTACTGGCTTTAAATATTTGAATGGCCACATTCTTACCAAGCTAGTAAATTATCATTTCCATTTTTTTCTTCAGCTAAAAGTCATATCCAATTTCAAGTTTCAAGTTTATTTGTCTTTTGCACAACATGTCAGGACATTCATGCATTGAAATGCCTGTGGTGAGGCCCAGCTAATCACTCTACAGATAGTAAACAAAGTGAACATAAAAATACATAAATACTGAAACTGAAATATATTAAATATACACAAAATATACACAAAATATAGAGACAGGAGTTGCTGGCTGATGCTTCATCAGGTTTAGCAAGTTCAAGCAAGTACATTTTCTATAAAGAAGAGCTTCTGTTTTTCTCATAGCGTATTGCTACTGACAGTCAAATGTAATACAGAAATGTGATATATTAGCTCTTAGACGAACCACTATTGCACACGTATACATATGATGAGTTTCTGGCTTGCGTTCCTTTACATCTTCAGCATTATTCTGCTTTTGTTCGCACTCCTCATGGACCTTTAAAAGAACATCACCATTTAGAATTTGCTTTTCACACTTAGGTACTTTATGTATTGTCTAAGAATATATAATATTATTATAATATATAATATTGTAACATTTTTATATATTGTAAATTAGTCCTGCAAAGTCAGTAAGGGACATTTAAAAGGCAGAACAACTTTATATATTCTATATATACAGCCCTAAATAAGCCTTTAAGTCACACAACAATCAGTTTACTTAACTAAATAAGTTATGTGACTTATTATGCTGCAATTTTTTCCATTTACATTTTAATCTTGTACATCTATTTTACTGGAATTTCTCCTACCTGCAATTTGTTCTTCTGGTTTCAGTTAAAAACATATGTTGAATCACCAAGTCCAGTGACATCTCCTTCAGAGAGATGAAAAACAAAAACAAAAAAAAAATTATTCATTTATTTATTTAGAATTAGGACTCATTGAATACAGCCTGTTGTAAAGATATTTACAATCTGATTAAAAATCAAAGTTTATTAAGTTAGTTTGAAAAGCCAGTTTAATGTTTTCTCTTTGATTTTCTCTCTTATTCTTCCCTCAAAACAACAGACTGCTACTCTATTATAAACTAAAGCTTTAAAATTTTTATTCATTGTGCATGTAAATTTTGAAATATTCAATGTTAAAGTTTAAAGCTGATGATGTTCCTGTTCACTTCTTTGTCAAAATGTTTAGATTCAAATTCTGGATCACTGTGATTTCATCAGTGCAGCCTGACACACAAACAGATCACACACTCCTCTTCTGCTCTCCTCTACAGTGACCACCAATAAAACCATCTATCCGTACTGATATCACTCTCCCTCTTATTCTTTCATTCATACCACCATCCTCCCAAACCTCCAACATCAACCAACCAAGTGCACAACTGTAGTTCATGTATCACTTGTTTATTGTCTGCTGTCATTTCATTTATCTCTGTATCTCCGCATTTAAAACACATCTTGTGAATCTTCAACATGCAAACATCATTCTGGCAAGAAAGGTCCAACTGACCCAACAGACATAAATGCATTTCATACCAAAGACACTCATTTACTCTTACCAAGTAAAATAAATCCTTGATTTTTGGAGAATTTTAAAAACATTTTAATAATATTCTCATTAAAATACATTACAGAATGTTTAGAAACTGTAAAATGATCTGTCAGCTGAACTGATGATGTCATAATGGCTAATTCTCCCTCTCTCTTGTAATCCATTGTGATGTCATCAGCCTACAACCTCATTGGCTCCACAGGTCTACAGAGAAAAAAAAGCACTGGACACTCCTCCTCTGAACTGCATCAGTTATGTGTGCGTTTGTACTTAAATTTGTGTGAAAAAATCTTCAAGTCCTCAGTTACTTTCAAACTATCATTTACTACATTTGATTTCAACACCATCCTTTAAGTCACATCTTAGCTAATAACTAATGCATACACAGTGAATGAGTTTCAGTGAACGGGAGCTATAGTTATTAGCTTGAGCTATAACAGAGCTATAAGCAAACACATCACACAGCATTTAGCGCTTTTAGCCCCAATGTCTTAACCCAAAAAGATCTTGATTTTACTTAAGGGGAGGTACAAATATTTAGTCACCAAGTTAAAATCTAGCTTGTGTGGTTCATTTTATACCCAAAATGCTGTATGGATATAAAAACACTGCTGAAACATCTCAAAATAAACTCAATCTATCAAAATATCAACACTGATGTTCTTACAACAGTCAACTAATAACAATAACAAGTGTAGGCATTAAGGCAGATCTACTGTTTTATGTAAATCTATGAAGTAGTGAGGAGTGATTTGCATGGCGCTGGGTCATCTACTAGACCAGCTGCAGCCACCAGAGGGAGGCAGAGAGTTGCCCCTAGCAATTAATTGAGCTCTAGAAATACTAAATTTTGCGAAAGGCTGAGACAGAGTGAGAAGAGAATGAAAGAATTTTGTAAATTGTATTAATTCAATGTATTTTGTGTTCAAACAAAACAAAACACAACACTGTTCAAGGTTTGACCCAAACACAGTATTGTTGTGCAAACCATGTGACGAGTTTTATAATTGAGAACTCAAAAAAAAAGTGCTGAAAATTCTTGCTAGCAGTTGTATAAAATTTTAACATGGAGTTGTCCCTCCCTTTGCAGCTATAACGGCCTCCATGCTCCAGGGAAGAATTTCCGCTAAAATACAGTTATGTTTGCTTTTGTATCCTGTTTATGTAAATCTGTTACATATATATTCTGCTACTAACCAACCCTGATGACCCCTCACAAAAAGTCCAGTTGAAATCAAACAGCATAAGCAGACGAGCTAGCCTTCTCAGAGTAAAACAAAAGGATTATCAAAGTTTATTAAAAAAAAGTTGACAAAAATAACTTGATTTGTTATGACTTTTACATCAGTATACATACCCCACATTACTCATATCCAGTCTGCATTGAAATATCTGTGAATACATTTGATCAACACTAGATGGAGCAGTAAATCAATATATTACCAGTGATCTGCACTGATCTGTCACTCAAAGACTCTTCTGTTCTTCATCATTCTAAATCTTATCTTGTACCACAGCGACTTAAGATATCCTTTTCCTCCTACATCATTAGAAGCTCTAATAAGTGAACTTTGTTCTGTTGCTGGGCATAGAACATAAACTAATGTTTCTATAATAAAGAGATTTCACAGTATGGTGTACATGATGAGAATAAAGTTGGCTAGAAATTTAAATATAACCCTATTTCCAAAAAAGTTGGGACGCTGTGCAGAATGTAAATAAAATTAAAATGCAATGATATGCATATTTGACCATATTTATAAAGGAAAATACTTCAAAGACAACACATTAAATGTTTGAACTAAGAAATTTTATTGTTTTTTGAAAATTATATGCCCATTTTAAATTTGATGCCAACACATACCCAAAAAGTTGGGACGGGGGCATGTTTACCACTGTGTTTCATCACCTCTTCTTTTAAGAACACTGTAAGCGTTTGGGAACTGAGGAGACAGACTGTTGTAGTTTTGAAAGTGAAATGTTTTCCTTGATACAAGATTTCTGCCTCTCAAATTTTTGGTGTCACCAAACCCAGACTTACCATTCAGACTGGCAGATAGAGAAGCGTGATTCATCACTTCACAGAATGCGTTCCCACTGCTCCAGAGTTCAGTGGCAGTGTGCTTTACATCACTTCCCCCTCCCTCATTTTGGCACTGTGCATTTTGATCTTAGTCTTGTGTGTAGCTGCTCAGCCATGGAATCCCTTTTCGTGAAGCTCCTAACCCGCAGTTCGGATGTTCTTCCAGGGGTAAACTGGAACTCTTTAGTGAGTGATTCAGCAGAGGATAGGCACCGTGCGCTTCAGCACTCAGCAGCCCCGCTCTGTGAGTTTGCATGGTTTACCGCTTTGTGGCTAAGCTGCTGTTCCTCCTCGACGCTTGCATTTCACAATAATAGCACTTCCAGTTCACAGGGGCAGATCTAGCAGGACCGAAATTTCACAAACTGATTTGTGGTACACACGGCACCCTATAAAAGTGCCAAACTTAAAGTCAGTAGGAACACATTTGTTTCTACGCTCACTGTCCATTTTATCAGCTTCACTTACCATATTATTGAACTTTGTAGTTCTACAATTACAGACTGTAGTCCATCGGTTTCTCTGCATACTTTGTTAGCCCCCTTTTACCCTGTTCTTCAATAGTCAGGACCCCCACAGGACCACCACAGGGTAGGTATTATTTGGTGGTGGATCATTCTCAGCACTGCAGTAACACTGGCGTGGTGGTGGTGCGTTAGCTTATGTTGTGCTGGTACGAGTGGATCAGACACAGCAGTGCTGCTGGAGTTTTTAAACACTTCAGTGTCACTGCTGGACTGAAAACACCACCGACCGGAAAGATCTAGCCAACAGTGTCCTGTGACCACTGATGAAGCACTGTAGGATGACCAACACAAACTGTGCAACAACAGATAAGCTTCTGACTCTGACTTTACATCTACAAGGTGGACCAACAAGGTAGGTGTGCCAAATAGAGTGGACAGTCAGTGGACACTGTGTTTAAATGTTGTGAACTATGCCAGGTTTCCAAAACATATTTCTTAAGGCGGCACAAGACAATGTCCTATTACCTAAAGACACTGTTGGGTCAACTTGAAGCACAATGAATCCTGAATGGTCATCCCCAAGACTTTTATAGTATGACTGACCTCAGAGAGGTTTTTATTGTAATATTTTTTTTTTACATAATAATTAATGTGTAATTCCATGTATCAGCGTGTGTTTGTAGATTTTTATATGGACTCTAGTTTGATTCTGCAGTTAATGCTCATCTTTGAATGCTGAAATGCCTCTACTGGCACTCAGTGGTACTACAGGTTAAATACTATTTGCTGGGTCTGCAAAGCTCAGCTGTCATGAGCTCAGCAATCACTCCAGCTTCACTGCAGAATTTAGGAGAGTTGCTCTGAATTATTGTTTCAAACACACTGAAATAAACAGAGCTCCACATCCTGACTTGATTCTGATCATGTTTCTTTGCTGATTTAATTTACTGCTTGTATATGAAAGACGCTCATCTTCCCTGAATGATCGTTCACTCTGATTGCTTCTCTGTGATTCTCAATCAGAAGATTTTATATGAGGTTTAAACTGAGATGAACCCAGATGATCTGTGGAAATCATCACAAGAGTTCCTCAGACAGTGAAGCAGCAGCCAAAGTGCAGAAAATAAACTATAAACAACAGCCGGGAAATCAAGGCGATCATAAGAAGCAAAATAATTATATTATTGTATTTAGATTTGAGAAAATAAAATATCAACAGTAGTGATTATTTTATTCATTTATTTCTCTTGTCTGCTTAAAAGCTGAAATCTATTTTAAACCACACTCAGTATTTCATTAAGTACTGAACATCCCAACATGACTAAAGAATCTCTGCTTCATTTAAAATAAAATTTATTTCTTATTTAATGTAAAATGCATTTATACAGTGATAAGTAAGAACAATGTGTGAATTTTTCATGGATGAAAACATATGTAACTTTTGTAAAACATATCTACATTTTTCGCATGTACCGTGACATTTCAAATATTCTTTTATTTTGTTATATATTGTTACGTCCAGCTACAGGCTCATGTGACCATGGATGCAGAAAGGCTCATGAGAAGCACTGGACTTGCAGTAAGAGAGACTTAAATCTTGTGAATATTTGTGACTGTGTGGATATTATGTGTGCAGCAGGGTTGGTGTGTGATTCTGAGCTGGGCTGTGGGGTATTTGGGGGGTGTTCATGTCTATCATGTGTGGGAGACACACAAACAGCAAATGGCTGTTGCTTCCCAGCCATTTCAGTCAGTGCTGGCAGCTGTTCTCACTGCTGCTGTGTTCAATAAAAGAGATTTCCTCTAAAGCGCTATGTTTCCCGCATCTTATTCTATGATGAAGTATTTGAACATTTATATATATAAAAAAGAAGTTACAATAAAATAAGTGAAAATAACTAATCACATTGGACAAAATCTGTGCAAATAATATCATACAGTGAAGTGGTTTTGAGCTTTTCTTTTACCTGAAAACTTCTGCATTTTTATTATATAACAGAAAAATGATTAAAGCTAAAACATCACTTTCTAAAGCTAATTTGAAAGCATTTTAAACAAACAGGTGGATGTGATTCTACATTTAGTGTTCATTTATATCCTCACTCTTCTGTGACTGCATACTGACTTTGATCTTCATCAGTCTGAGCTGTAAGAAAAAAAAAGAAAAAAACTCTGATTAAAAATGTTTCACTGCCCTCATCTGGTAGTTTTTCACTTCACATTTTCCTAACATAATAAACAATTTTTCAAACACATAATTATGTAAAAATAAGTTATTGAGTTTTTGGTCAGAGATTCTTAGTAAGTTACAGTTGGAACATTATAATCTCCTTAATCGGCTTGAGTTAATAATCCTGCTCCTGTCAATCATATTTGAAATAACATGCAGTTATGACTATAGAATAAAATAATTCTATGATAATTGTAGGGGTGTAATGATTTTCCAAATCCATGGTTTGGTTCAGAACAGTGCTTTTGTCAATTTTTTTTTGGGGGGGTAGGGGGTGAATAAGAAAAAAAACAGGAAAAAAAGTCTGTGTTTTATGAAATCAACAATTTAGAACACTAAATAACATGGTAGATTAACACATAAATTAACACATAAATTAACTATGTAAAAGTAAGTAAGTAAATAAATAAATAAAATAATTTCTCGAGACCAGTCAAAGTAAATAAAAAATAATATAAAATAAATAAAAATAAAATCTTCTCTGAAGTTTGGTCAGAAATAAATAGTGGTTGATATATTCATTTAAGGTTACACTGGACCTAAATAGTCACATGATACACAGTTGGAAGATGATAAAATAGTTATAATGTGTAATATTTACAAAATACACAGCTTGACCCAAATTTTACATAGAATAATAATTTCATGATTTACATGTGTTACAGTGTTAATTGTGAAGTGGAAAATGAGTTTTGTTACATTAGTAATGTAATTAGAGCTAAGCAGGCTGCACCAACAGTGGTGGCAGCTTGTTAGCATTCGCATTTCTTTACATTTCTATTAGACTATGTGTCACTTACAGTCATACTGAAAGAGTTCTTACCTCGAGCTCTGTAGCATTTGACCCCCAGAACAATGGACACCAGCAGATATGGAGACACTGCCATTAAACTACTGAGCAGACTGAACACTGAGAATGAAGCTCCTGAATTAGACAGACCTGAAACACACACACACACACACACACACACACACACACACACACACACACACACACACACACATTCACATTACTTCTGTAACCTCCAGCTACAAGCTAGAAAGAATGACTTCATAGAGTCACACATTACTGTATGTGACAGAAAGTTGTCAGTGCCTCATCCTGAGATGAACTAATGCAAATTTTGGGTGCCTTCCAGACCCTCCCAAGAAATTGATTAATATGTATCTTTGTACTCAGTTACTTTCAGTGAAGCAGGAAATGAGGAAATCTTAGTCATTACTTTTTCCCTTTACTGTCACTGAATAATTAACTAATTAATTAATGTGTTGTCTCAGTGATAAACTACTAACAATGATAGTTGTATATCCCACAGCAGTATTTTACCACAGCATGTGAGGGCCATGAACTGGCTGGTCAGTGCAGGAGTTTAGGTGCTTCTCTAGTAGCTCCCATGTTCCAAAACGAAAGAAGAACTTTTCATGAACCGTCACTTACCTGGTAGTACCTGCCTCTACATAACAAAGTCTTACATCCAAGGTTTCTGGAAGATTCTCAGGCTAAAACTTAAAATTAGCACAAGACAATGACACCACTACTTTAACAGAGTGTACTCAGCCAAACAGCGCTGCCCTAACCCTGGGTTTTCTTTGTCCTTCTCACTTTTAACTCCTCATTTCATCCTCTTACAACAGTAACCCACAGGCTCACTTTAAGTGAAGTTCTCTTATATTGTAATGAATTATGAAATAAAAGTTAAAAACATAAAAAGACAGTAATGAAATTGGAGATATTTCATGACTACTACACTGCTTTAAAGATACTGCTGTATTGAAAATTCTATAAAATGGGTTTTAGGTTAATATGTGATTATATATTCAGTAAGTGTTTGTCTTATTTCCTGATCTGTGTTGTCTCTGCTATTGATAAATCTGAGCTCTACAGACTATTTAAACAAAACCACACCAGACACTGCTGTGAGAAATGCTCCATTCACCACCTCCTAAACACTGTACTACCTTATACAAACCCCACTGTTAATGATTTAAACACTGCATTTTGATTATATCTGTATTTCGCACCTCTGATTGAGATCCAGCTCTGTGGTGACTCTTCTTCCTCTGGGTGTTTACAGTGGTAGAGACCTTCATCTGACTTTGAGACAGTACGGATGGTCATCTCTCCTGTAGTCTGAGTCTGGAGGAATAATCCATCTTTATAGAACTCAGCTGTGAGGTTTGAGGACTTTGTTTAGTGATATAAACAGTGTAGAGTCAGAGGATCTCCTTCAGTCACAGGATGAACAGGACTGTCCAGAATCACATTATTATCTAGAATGTAGAAAATGTTACACTTTATACAGTAAACAATAACAACAACATACATATCAGTAAAATTTGGTTGACAGACAATATTGACTATATAAAGATGCTCATTCTTTTGAAAAGTAAAGACTCATACAGTCTTCAAAGGCTGCAGAGTTTGTAGATGTTTGGTTTAAAGGCCGACATACAGTGTGTGATTTTAGAAATCAGTCTCATTGACTGGCTGTGATGTGGGCTACAGACATGTGGGCTCTGTCTATGGACAGTTTCCAGTGGTGGACAGTAACTAAGTAAATGTAATTTGAAGTAGTTTTTTTATATATCTGTACTTTACTGAAGTATTTCCATTTTGGGCAGCTTTTTACTTTCACTCCACTACATTTCAAAGTCAAATATCTTACTTTTTACTCCACTACATTATGCAGAATCTGTTGTTCCTTTTGGCTTATGTGTGTATAAAAATGTAACATGTCAAAATGAAAAAGCGCAAAGCAAGAACACCAATCAGGGCACAGCGTGCACTTTGATTGAGCTTGTTTTGACCTGTTGGACATACCGACCCAGTGCAAGCACACGGTTCAACGTCAGTGCAGCAGCGTAAAATATTGGGAGTGTCTATTCAACATAAATGATGGAACTAACCTAACTTTGTGTAAATAAACCACAAAATAAAAATATGTCCACATATGAAGTTGTGACTGACGTGTCTTTTTTCTGAATTTATACAAACACTATTTCATTTTATAGTAAATTTGTTTTGGCTAGTTTATGTTTATGAACAGAGACCTACAGATGTAGTATAGTAAAAGAAACTCATTTGTGTGTTTAAAGCAAGTTTTTATTAAACTTAAACTTGTAACTAAGTTGCAAATAAATCTTAAACTGAAACTTTGCTTGTTTGCAAAACGTTATTTCATGGCCACTTGGTTCTACCTAATGGAAATTGTTTGCCTTCAGTGTTTTGCGCTCATGATAATTTTAATAGACATCAGCGTCAGACTAATTAATGCCATTCTATTAAAAGATTGGTTTAACAAGAGTGACACTGGAGTATTTTTGCCTAAAATGAGTTAATGAAGCAAGAATCTTATTACAAAAACGGTAATAGAACATTAGAGTCATAATTAATCTTTTAGTACTTTTACTTTCGATACTTAAGTACATTTGAAGGCAAATACTTTTGTACTTTTACTCAAGTGGAGGTCTAAAGGGAGGACTTCAACTTTAACTGGAGTATCTCTACTTTAACTTAAGTACATGCTCTGACAGTTTCTAATAAACAACACTAACATTTAAGATTCTCTCTACAGTCTGTGGTGCAGAAATCCTGAAGAGTAAGATGAGAAAAATGAAAGTGCATTTCTGAGTCTAAGTTCAACTTTGCTATTTTTTCTGACTGTATAACATACCAAAAACAGGCGATAAGTATTTATAGCATCACTTGAATAATTCTAGCCATCAAAAACCTCCAAAAAATCTTCTGCAAACTTTTTTCCATTGGAGTAGTAAAAAAAAAAACACTTAGCGTGTTACACCAACTTTGACCTGCAGTGGTGGCCCTTTTTTCTCCTTTTGTCTTGGATCCAGGTAATAAATAAATAAATAAATAAAGAGTAAAAAAAATAAATAAATAAAAAACAGCCACCCCCTGCTGGTCAAAGGTGGTGTAACATTCTAAAGGATAGCCAATATTTTATACTGTAGTGGGAAAGAAATGTGACGTATTTTTTTCAGGGTTTTGATGCTAGATGCTAATATTTCTAATGATGCTAGAATTATTTTGTTGGCTCATTTGGGTATGAGATACAAGCAGAAAAAATAAAGTCAAACGTAGACTCAGGAACACATTTTCTTTCATTTACTTTTTTTCATCTTATCCTTCAGGGCTTCTGTATTACAGCCTATTTTGCAAAGACCATTGGAATAAATCACTCTATTAACTATTATAGCTCACAATTCTGTACAAACAGAGCAAAGTCAGCATGTACGGACTTTGTTAACAGAAGTGTCAACTTTTTCCTCCATCTTGTTAGTGTGTTCTCCTGTGTAGGTGCAGTGGTTGTGACTGTGTGTGTGGTTTGAATGTGACTGTGAACAACTGGTTTGTGAGATCTGCTCAAACTGCAAGACAACCAACCCAAATTTCTGATGTCATATATCCCTCCGGCTGTCCGACTTCTCAATTGCAGCTTGTTTGGGCAATTAATTAGAGTTCGCTTGCCCCCTCACACTGCACATCAAACAACAACCAATAAAGCTGAAACTCAGCCTGATCCAGAAATATAGTCAGATACAACAAAATCAGGCTCAAAAATTACACATTATATGTCTGGCTAAATCCTACCACAGTCCAAGACATGCAATCAGGTTAATTGGACATGCTAAATTGCCCCTAGGTGTGAGTATGTGTGTGCATGTGCTGTCTGTCTGCCCTGTGATGGACTGGCGGCCTGTCCAGGGTGTTTCCTGCCTTCCACCCATTGATCGCTGGGATAGGCTCCAGTTCCCCCCGCGACCCAGAAGGATAAGCGGCTTAGAAAACGTGTGTGTGTGGCTAAACTCATGTGTGTCAGACTCCAGTGCTCACAAGCCAAAGCACTGCAGACGTCAGCACTCTGCCTTATTAAACACACCAGATTCAACGCATTAACTAATTAGCAAAGATTTTGTGAATTGAATTCAGAGTGTTAGATGAGGAAAAACACATATTTCTGCAGAGCTGTGACCCAGAAGGAAAACAGTTTGCAAGGCTTGGTCTGACACAGTAAACACTTCATGTAGACTCACTGTGCACTGTGATGTTTACAGGATTGCTGCTCTCTCCAGATTCAGACTCACACCAGTACACTCCAGTGTGGGATGTGCTGAGGGAGCTGATGTTGCATGTAGATCCTGTAACTGATCCCCAGCCTGATGAACAATCTGACACCTTCTCACTGAGTGTGAATCGTCTCACTCTCCATCCAATAGAGTCACTCTGTCCCTCACAGCTCAGTGAGAGAGAGTCAGTAATAAAGTGTTGAGTTCTGCTGGGACTGACCATCAGAGAGACTGGAGGAGAAACACCTTAGACACAGAAATGACCATTTAGATGTTCTTTATAATTCAATTATTGTTTTGTTTAAGACAAAGTATACTGAACACATTTAACTGTAATCTGATAAGAATAGGAGGGTATATTACAGAAATATCCTACCACTGAAAACTGATCTGTTTTGTCACCGCGACAGCTTGAGTTAGGACTGAATTTAGTACAGTAACTATTATAGAATGACAGTTCTTAAGTTCATAATTGTATCATAACTCTAGATTAAAAAAAAAAAAACAGTACTACAGATACATCAACAGAATTTCCTAAATACTGTTCTATCTTTAGGATAAACCTCAGTGGTGCCTCAGTGGTGGAACTTCTGCTTTAACCTTTCATTTCTATTGTTTTAGGCAACTGTGACAGGCAGCATAACAAATTTAATCAAACTAGCATAACGATGTTACGTGTATTTATATTGCAAAACAGTGGTTTGAGCTGTTCTTCTTTCTGCAGTTCAAAAATCTCAGACACTGCAAACACATTCTCCACTGTTTCTTCTCATTATCTTGGTGTGTTAATATTGATGAAAACTCACCAAATAAAACATTACAATGTTACAATATTATAAAGGTGAATAATGAGAAGACTGAGATGAACATGTGAGACTGTTTATTAGGAGGAATAACATTAGTACGGTTCACATGCTGGTTAAAGCCTTGGGATGGAATTGGAAATTGAAACAACAGAGCGGCAACGCCCTGTTAAACAGCACAGGCTGCAGTTTCATAAGTTCCAGTTTATCACACTTTTATTTTGTTTTGACTTTTTTGGTAACATTAGTGTTCATCTGGCTAACTACACAACAGTTGAAATAGATCTTGATCAAGTAGTTTAGTAGTCTAAAAGGTGCCCATCTTTATCTCTGTACCAGCCGAATGTCCAGCCTGTAGAGAAGCCTCTGACCTCACAGCTTAGAGTCTCCTTCAGTCAGACAGCTCTGTGGAGACACTCTCAGTACTGCCTGAGCTCTGTCTGTAACACAGCGATAATTTACTTAGACACAAAAACAACCTTACATAATAGAATGATATCACAAAACAACCCACAGACTCACCTGATACAGTCAGTGTAACATCATCACTGATCTCTGAACTCTGAGAGTCACTCCTCCTCTCTCCTCTACAGGTGTATTTACCACTGTCAGACTCTACAACACTGAATGAATATTCTGTTTTATTATCAGAGGAATGAACTGGAGGGTTACTGTCACCATCTTTATACCAGCTGTAGCTCCACTCAGTGTCTGTGTGTCCTTGTATGTCACATCTGAGAGTTACTTTCTCCCCAGTAAATATCTGTCCAGGAGACACCAGGATCAGTGAAGCTTTTGGTCTCTCTGTACAATTACATCACATAAATATTACTGTAAAACAGCCAAATACATCCTGCTCTGGCAAATTCAGATATATTTAATGAAAGTGTTTTGTCATAATGATGTGCATATTACAGGATTATAACACTGGATATGTACCTATCACTGTGAGAGTCACTTCATTACTCTAGTCAGATTGTCCTTGATCATGGTTTCTGTGACCATAACATTTGTATTTTGAACTCTGATTCACTTTGATGTTTCTTATGATGTAATGCTTTTCATCAGAATGCTGAGGTGGAGTGTTATCACTGATCCAGACATATGTCCAGTCAGTTACTTTCTCTCCTGGCAAGTCACATGTGAGTGTAACATTCTCTCCACTGAATATTTGTGGCCAATCAGGCTGCACAGTCAGATGTGGCTCTGGATGCACTGTGAAAATCAACCAGCAAACACATCTATCACTAAATCACTAAAAATCTGCATGTCAATCAATGAGCACAATCTTTTTGGCTGTTATAATCCTAACATCTACACACAGCAGTTTAGTAAACATAAATCACCTGGAGCATGCCCAGTTTGGAGAAGTGAAACCAACACTAAAAACAGGAAACAGAGAACATGATATTAGCAAATAAATAATTCCTAATAATATGCCAAAATCTAAGCAAATTTAATGAAACTAGCTGAAATAAAAAACAATGTCCTTCCAAAATAAACTTCCTTCACAGATGAAGCTGACAAGCCTGACACATTTCCACTCAGGCCACTATGCCACACACAGTTCTCACATTTAAAGTGTAAATTCATTTCCGCCTCGTGATAGCGGTGCTCTGGTGAACCAGGCCAAAGCCATTGAGTTTTCCAACACATCAGGGGACTGAAACAACACTGACTACCCACATCACTGTCGATTTAGTGACTAGTAAAAATATTCTTGCAAAACACCTTACAGACATAAAAATGCGGCTCAAGGTGCATCACAAAAATGGTACACATTCTTCAATGCAGACTAGAGTCTTATATTCAAAGAGAACTGCCAGATATACAAGCAGAATTCAGTGAAGCCAGAGAACAAGAAACAAAATTGTTGATGCACATAATTAAAAAAGCAAAGAAATAAAAGAAGGAAGTCAATGAAACACAATGAAACACCTAAAATAGCTCAGCCAGTTTGCATTGACGTCCCTGTAGTTACTGAATAATAAGCTTTAATATGTAATAATATGTAAGCTTTCATCTGTGTTGACCACAAAAAAATTATGGTATGTGCTCAGGGAAATGGGCATACCAGAGCATCTCATTATTCTACAGAGGAACCAGAACACTGATCAACAATCTACAGTCATGACAGAAAATGAACAAACACACTGGTTCCACATCAGCAAATGAATTAGGCAAAGCTCTATATTGTCACCGCACTTGTTCCACCTGTGTCCTGAACAGGTTAGTAAAGTAGAACTGTAGGAAGATGATTGAGGATTCAAGACTGGAAGAATCATCACTAACCTTCAATAAATGGATGACACAGCACAAATAGCAGGAAATCAAGATGTGAAGGTCTTAGGAAGAAAAGTTCAGAGTGAAAATATCAGACTTCAGCTTATTATGAAGAAGACAAACGTCATGACAATGAGGAAACACTGCCAACTTTTTGCCAACATTTATGGTGAAGATGTATAAGTGGTCAACAGATTTTGCCTACTTAGATCAGTTACTAAAAAAATCCAGTGGTCAAGAAATACGACAAGGAGCTCTTAGCAGAAAAAAGATGAAGGAGCTTAAAAAGATCCTCAAATAATGTCACTCTACAAAAGATCATTATTGTCCAGGCTATGGTCTTTTCTGAGACTTTTTATGTATGTAAAAGATGGACGATAAAAAAGCAGGAAAAATATTGATGACTTTGAGCTTTGGTGCTGGTGAAGACATGTGAGAGTGTCTTTGATGGCAAAGAAAAGAAATAAATGGATCCCTTATTAAATCAATCCTCTCCTCTCACACAAAGCCTAGATAACCAAACAGAACTCATGGACATATGATGAGAGGAACCAGGTCATTGGAAAAGACCATTATGCCCGGAACAGCCGAAAGCAAAAGATGTGTATATATATATATACATACATATATATATATATATATATATATATATATATATATATATATATATATATATATATATATATATATATATGTCTACTAAGCATTAATCTCAATTAAATACACACACATTCATATACACACACGTAGATTCACTGATAAAGCTGAACAAACAGAACACACAACCTCATCACTTACACACTCAGATTAAATATTAGTATCTTCATACAGCAGCTCTCACTCTGTTGAAGACATAAAGAGAACATTTACTCACAGAGTATTACAGAGAGTGACCTGAACTCCATACTGTCCCCGTAATGACTGACTGACTGAACAATGCTCAATGCTCAAAATGAGATTACCACAGTCTGAGTTCAGCTCTGGAGTGCTCATCAGTGCAGGAAGCAGCAGCAGATGTTGCTGGACTGCAGGTAAAAGGCAGTATCAATTGGTGTGTGTGTGTGTGTGTGTGTGTGTGTGTGTGTGTGTGATGTCTGTCTGTCTGCCCTGCGATAGACGGGCGACCTGTCCAGGATGTATCCTGCCTTCCGCCTGATGACAGCTGGGATAGGCTCCAGCACCCCACCGCGACCCAGAAGGATAAACGGTTTAGACGATGTGTGTGTGTGTGTGCGCGTGTGTACGTGCATCATTTTGAGAGCCATAAACTCTATCAGAAAAATGAATCTCTCCTCTAATAGTCAGTCAGTACCACCTCCAACATCTCCACTTCAACACCTCCTCCCCCTCCTTCACTGCTAAACACACACAGCTGAGAATAGTAACCAAACCACAACCACACACTCATCTCTGCTCTCAGACCTCTGATATTCACTCTGTTTGTGTTTATGGAGGACTTATAATAATCTGTTGTTTCCTGACAACTAAGTAAATAATATTTAATAATATGCTGAACACTTAAAGGGCCCAGGTGTGTGTGACCTCTCTCTCTCAACCTGCTAAGGTCCAGTTAACACTAGGGACGTGAAAAAACACAAATGTTACAATTTAATAAAAGGACCAGTAACATTAACAGTATTGAAATGGGAATCTCACAGAATATTCATGACATGCTGTGACATGTCAATTGTTGTTTCTGCAATGATATTGTGTTTTATGAATGTGCAGTTCATTCTTTTTCCTGAGTTGTAGGTGAAACATCAAAACATGTCATATTTTATCTCAAATTAATTGTAAAATCATGCCTGAAACACTGGAATGATTTTTAAAGTTGTATGACACACTAGTTGCATAATGTGGACATGATATTAACCAGACATGACAGGCACTTGGACACTATCCATGTCTAAACCACATAAAAGTCACAACACCTCAAGTTTCCTATTTTAGTTCTGAATTGGGGTCTGTCATTTTCCAATCATCAATTTTTGAGTTGGACTTGAGTTGGACACTGTAAACTGTAATCAGTTGCTCTTTACAGAACTAACTCTCTGTGTGTTTTCTTTTTCTTTGCTGAGTTGAACAGCTGCCCACCCTGTGTGGTCTGATGCTGTTGCTTCTTCTGCCTTGATCGGGTGCCCACTTCTCACTGTACAACGCTTTGCAACTCACCTGTATGAACTGACTCTTCTGGTGCTGCTGCTGCTGCTGCTGCTGCTGCACAGACTCAAACTATCTAATTAACCATTGCTCCACCTGTTTTCCGGGTTTTGTATTTTAATATTTTATACTAACGCTGTTTGCTATGCGGTGTCGACCAGAGGAGGATGGGTTCCCCTTTTGAGTCTTGGTTCCTCTCAAGGTTTCTTCCTCTTGCTCTTAGAGAATTTTTTTCTTGCCTCATTGGCAACGCTCATGGGAGCTTTGACCTGGATTTTTCTCTAAAGCTGCTTTGTGACAACACCTGTTGTAAAAAGCTCTACAAAAATAAACTTATACTTGACTTTGACTTGACCTTGTCTCGAAATGCTGTAACACTCTAGAACCTCACTGTTTCTTAATGGAATACAATCTTCTACTTTCCAAAATTAAAGGAATGTCCTGCACAAATGGCTAGAAATGTTTCATTTTTGTTTTTAGCTGTTCAACTCCATCCACCCCCATTCACTGACGACTTGTTCAATAGCACCCTCTGCCATTTTATGGTAATGTGTTTGATATAACGGGAGGAACAGAAAGTGGCCAGGCTCCCATAAACATGCTCTGTTGCCACTCCTAATCAAACACGTCTAACAGTCTAAAAATACATCCAATGAAATTGTCACAAAAAACCTACTGTGTGTGTCTGCTCTCCACATCCTCTGAGTTACTGCTCAATATAAAGAAGTGCAGTATGAGCTCAGTCTGATTAACACACTGTTCACATACAACCCTGCAACTGTACAGACTGTAATGTCAGCAGAGGCTCTTATCAAACGCCAAAATACAGTTTCTGTTAGAATGAGACATGAATGCATTGATGTGAACTGTTTTAGTTAATATCACCATTAGTAAAGCACATAAAGATCCATTCACTCAAAAAAGCACAAACAAATCAATGAAATATTAAAAGGCAGCAAGAACATCAGTACAAAATAGATAGAACATATTAACATGTAGTGAAACGATATTTCATCAAAAATGCTTATAAATGTAAAACACTGTTAAAAGGTTTATAGATATGATAAAGATTTACTTTAATCATATTTAAGTAAGTTTTGGTGGACTACAGGGAGATGGCACTATAGTGAGCTACTCCAGCTCAGAGCTCAGAAAGTACTGAAGCTGCTTTTTCACACTGAAGTTTCAGACTTAATGAACTTGATGAAGGTGAGCTGGACAGTTCAGACTGTGCTCATCAAAAGCAGATGTTTGCTGGTGATGCAATTCTCTATATTTAACACCAATAAATCAAAAACTCTTTCTTGCTCAAAAGAACCCCTCCCTTTTAGTGGACAAAAACTTATTTTTACACAAATATACAAAATGTACATCTTTATAAAGAAAAACACATCACATTGGATAAACAACTTTTTACAATGCATCAATCAAATATGTAGACGATAAACTATAAACGATCATACTAGCAAACTGATAAAATAGTATATAATCAGAACAATTTATGCTCTTACTGGCTTTAAATATTTGAATTTCCACATTCTTACTAAGCTAGCAAATGTCTTTATATCCCAACTTGCCGGCTGATGCTTCATCAGGTTTAGCAAGTCAAAAGCAGGACATATGCCTTTTCTATAAAGAAGAGCTTCTATTTTTCTCTTAGCATATTGCTACTGCCAGTTAAATGTAATACATACATATATTAGCCAAACTGCTGTTGCACATGTATACATATGATCAGCTTCTGGCTTGTGTTCTCTCACATCTTCAGCAATATTCTGCTTTTGTGCTCACTCCTCATGGACCTTTAAAAGAACATCACCATTTCGAGCTTGCTTTTCACACTTAGGTACTTTATATATTGTGTCTAAGAATATACAATATTTTAACTGTAAATTAGTCCTGCAAAGTCAGTAAGGGGCATTTAAAAGGCAGAACAGCTTTAGAGAATGTATCTAAAATATACAGCCCTAAATAAGCCTTTACACTCAGTTTACTTAGCAAAATAAGATATGTGACTTATTATGCTGCAATATTTTCCATTTGCCTTTTAATCTAGTACATCTGTTGTACTGGAATTTCTCCTACCTGCAATTTGTTCTTTTGTTTTCAGTTAAAAACATATGTTGAATCACCAAGACCTGTAAAAAGAGATGAAGAACAGTAAAAAAGCTTTATTTATTCATTTTGAATTAGGACACCCTGAATACAGGCTGTTGTAAAGATATTTACAATTCAATTAAAAGTCAACGTTTATTGAGTTAGCTTGAAAAAGTCAGCTTAATGTTTTCTCTTTGATTTTCTCTTTTATTCTTCCCTCAAAACAATAAACTGCTACTATACTACAAACTAAAGCTTTTAAGATGAGTCATGATGCTTAATTACACATCTTCTTCCATACTGAGGATGACTGCTTAAGTCATTTTTATTTATTGTGCATGTAAATTTTGAAATATTCAATATTAAAGTTTAAAGTTGACGACGTTCCTGTTCACTTCTTTGTTATGTTTAGCTTCAAATTCTGGGTCATTGTGGTGTCATCAGTGCAGCCTGACACACACACACAGATCTCACACATCCATCAACATCCACAAACCGAGTGCATGACAGCAGTTCATGTATCACTTGTTCATTGCCTGTTGTTTCCTTTATCTCTGTATCTCCACATTTAAAACAAATTTTGTGAATCTTCAGCATACAAACATCATTCTGGCAAGAAAGATCCAACTGACCCAACACACATAAATGCAGTTCATACCAATGACATCATTTACTCTTACTAAGTAAAGTAAATCCTTGATTTTTGGAATTATTTAAAACAACATTGTCTCATTGAAATACATTACAGAATGTTTAGAAACTGTAAAATGATCTGTCAGCAGAACTGATGATATCATAATGGCTCATTCTCCCTCTCTCTTGTAATCCATTGTGATGTCATCAGCCTATAATCTGCCTATAATACACTCATGTTCTTACAACAGGAATACTTTGTCAGAGTACAGTCACCTACAAAACACTAACAAGTGTTGCCATTAAGGCGGATCTTCTGTTTTATGTAAATCTATGAAGTAGTGAGGAGTGATTTGCTTTGTGTTACTGCCCAGCATGGGGCTGGGTCATCTGCTAGACCAGCTGCAGCCCCCAGAGGGAGTCAGAGAGCTGCCCCCAGTAATAAATTGAGCCCTAGAAATACTACATTTTGCTAAAAGCTGAGACAGAGTGAGAAGAGAATGACGAGAATTTTGGAAATTATGTTCATTGAATGCATTTTGTGGTCAAATAAGAAAAAAAAACTATTTATAGTTTGACCCAAACACAGCATTGTTATGCAAACTGTGTGAGGAGTTTTATAATTGAGAACTCAGTGCTGAAAATTCTTGCTAGCAGTTGTATAAAAATTGTAAGATGGAGTTGTCCCTCCCTTTGCAGCTATAATGGCCTCCACTCTCCTGGGAAGACTTTCCGCAAGATTTGAAAGCTGTTGTTGCTGCTAGATGCTTTCATTTGGGGCAGATCTAGCAGGAAAGAAATTTCACCACTTGATTTGTGGCAAAGATGGCAGCGCCACATTAAGTCACTGAGCTCCTCAGTACAACCCATTCTACTGCCAGTGTTTGTCTAGATTGCATGACTGTGTGACTGAAACAACTGAACCTCTTTGGTTGACTCACACCTGTGATGTCATAAAACTTCTCTCCTGTGATGTCATGAAACATGGTTTTGAATCATGTAATCCTGCTGGTAATCACTCTATGTTGTATAATGTACATGTAATCTGATTACTGTCTCTTTTTTGTAACTGTAACAAAATACAGTTATGTTTGTTTTTGTATCCTGTTTATGCAAATCTGTTACATATATTCTGTTACTACCCAACCCTGATGATTGTAACATTTGACCCGTCACAAATCCAACTCCAGTTGAAATCAAACAGCATAAGCAGATTAGCTAGCCTTCTCAGAGTAACATAAAATAAAATAAAAGGGTTATCAAAGATTTATTAAAAAAAAGGTTTAGACAAAAAACAACATGGTTGGCTATGACTTTCACATCAATACCATATGCATACATATCCCACATTACTCATATCCAGTCTGCATTGAAATATCTAATGCGACGCATTTGATCAACACTAGATGGCGCAGTAAATCAATATATTACCAGTGATCTGTACGTCACTCAAAGACTCTTCTGTTCTTCATCATTCTAAATCTTATCTTGTACCACAGCGACTTAAGATATCCTTTTCCTCCTACATCATTAGAAGCTCTAATAAGTGAACTTTCTTCTGTTGCTGGGCATAGAACATAAACTAATGTTTCTATAATGCAGATATTTAACAATATGGTGTACATGATTAGAATAAAGTTGGCCAGAAATTTAAATAGAAGTTTTCTCATTCTGTACCATTGATCTTACCTTTGTCTGTGTTCTGCTTCAGCTCTGAGTACACAGTGTCAGCATTCACACTAGTCTTCTCTAAAAAGAAACAAGAAACCCAGAATTAGCTTCCAGAAAGATCTACAGCTAAATACAAATCAATAAATAGTGACTGAGGTCTGAATACCGAATGATTATAAGAATAAAAGACGAGTAATAAGATGTTCAAAACCTGTCAATGAGAATTTGTCCAGATAAAACACTGATTGATGTGACACTAAGTTAGACTTCATTTTGTTCTACCTTGTTTTTTCCTTGGTTTCTTCTTTGTTTTCAGTTCAATCTCAGCATAAGTCACTTCCATGGATCCAGTGTCAGCATCTGCAGTAGCAAAGAACACAACAAAGCAAATGCAGTTATAACCATCTCACTGACCTCTAACTTTCAGTCTTAAACAGCCCACAATGCCCACTTCCTTCCCACATAGAAACTGTTGCCTTTTCAGAGAGATTTCTCAACTCTTACATGTGCAGCCACTTCCTCTGTTTACATACGCTGACATTTATCATACAACATGTAATAATATCTGTTCATAAGGTATTTTTTTTTCTTAGCACTGTGATGTAGAATGTATCATCTGAGAGTAAATATAGAGGGATATAGGCAGAGTGTCTGTGGCTTTGCCTGACTGAAGTTTGGAGTGATTAGTTTCAGTCTGTGAATTCTGTCCTGCAAAATCTTTCCCTGATATGGTAGAAAAAATAGATGCCATGAAACATGTCTTTAGAGTCATAGATGTTGGTCAGAGATGGATGAATGTAGTGCAGACACATCATATCTGCTGATTTGGTATATTTAATACTACAAGCATCACAAATACCCAATCAGAACGTACCTTTGTTCTTGGATTTCTTGTTTATTCTCATGACCTGTGAGTAAGTGACATCACTGAGCTCATCTGCAGCATCACCTGATACAGAATACAGTGTGTTAGTCACTGCAAAACTAAACTTTTTTGACATGAAACAGTTACTTTTGTCACACTTACCAGCTCTTTCAATTGTGTCATAAACATGTGCATCTTCTACATGTGCAAAAAAGAACAAGAACAAAATTATACTGAACTCCAGAAACACTACATTAATGAACACTGTATAATTTGAAAATTGAATCACAAGAGATGTAAGATGTGTAAGTTGTCTTATTAATGAGGACATACTAAGTTGAAATTTCCATGATAAAAATATAGTACATAAATAATTGTTTAGATAAGAGGACCAGTTGATGTTTTTTCACACCTGCCTGCATTGATGTGTATCCAGACTGAGAGTCCTCAGCTCCTGACTCTCTCTGGTTCTGGATTGATGTCTGGTTGATGTTCTTCAAATTTCCTGTAGAGGGAGACAAAGATTCACTACGTGGTCAACAAATGAAAAAATGCAATAATATAAAAACAATGTAAACACATTTTATTCTGTGTTTCTTACTAGTGTTTTAATTGTACATAAATTATCTGAATGAGTTTTCAGACCTTTTCTGGTTCTGTAGAGCCACAGCAGAATCAGTAAGATGATGAACAACACAGCAAAACTCACTCCTACAACCACTCCAACCAGACCAACAGCAGATTCAGCAGCTGATTGTGTAGATGCTTAAAAACAGTAATTTACACAGATACAATAAAAAAGGAAAATGTTTCATTCACTTATTAAATCAGTTTTACAACAAACAAATGAAATAATGAATTTCTCACCTCTGACTGAGATAAAATGCCAAAAAAAAAAGAAAGTGTGTTTGTATCAAAGTTCCAACTTCGTTAATTTTTTCGAGCAGCTGGAAAACATTTTTAGCATCACTTGTACAAATTTCAGCCATTAAAAACCCCCCAAAAGGACTCCCTCACAATTTTTATTCCACTGCAGTATTAAAAATAAGCAGTCACTTAGCATGTTACATCAGTTTGACCAGTTTGCATTTTTTTCACCTGATTCACAAAGGGTAAAACATAAAAAATGTGCCCCCACACTGGTCAAAGGTAGTACAACAAATGCAACATAGGTGATAGACATTTTTTTTTAACCTAAATGTATTTTATTTAAATACATGACAGTGTGGTTTGCATGCAACTTCAACTGACGTGAGAAATCTGTCTCAATGTCCGACTTCTCAACCGGAGCTTATGTGAGAAATAAATCGAATGTGACCTTTGTGAATGGATTTCAGAGTGTTAGACGAGGGGAAGACGTATATCTGCAGAGCTGTGACCTGAAAAGAAAACAGTTTACAAGGTTTGGTCTGACATAGTATACACATCATTTAGACTCACTGTGCACTGTGATGTTGACAGGATTGCTGCTCTCTCCAGATTCAGACTCACACCAGTACACTCCAGTGTGGGATGTGCTGAGGGAGCTGATGCTGCATGTAGATCCTGTAACTGATCCCCAGCCTGATGAACAATCTGACACCTTCTCACTGTGTGTGTATCGTCTCACTCTCCATCCAGTAGAGTCACTCTGTCCCTCACAGCTCAGTGAGAGAGAGTCAGTAATAAAGTGCTGAGCTCTGCTGGGACTGACCATCAGAGAGACTGGAGGAGAAACACCTTAGACACAGAAATGACCGTTCAGATGTTTTATTATGCCATTTAATTCAGATGTTGTCTTGATAAAGTTGTAAGGAACATATTTAACATGAATAGTTAACATGAATAACATCGTTTTTTTTTAGTTAAAGCACACTAGTCATACAGCTATTCTTAGATCTGATCATTACATATTCATGTTCTTAAAAGGATGATCTTACACTTAAAATGAAAAAAAAAAAAACATTGTTTATTTTATCTGCAGTATTTAAATACTGTAAACTGTTTCACTAACCAGTAACACTTATCCAGAGTGCATCACTGTAGTGAGTGTAGTAGACTGGGTCTCCTCTCCCAGCTCTGCACCAGTACTGTCCTCCATCAGAGACACTAACTGAGCTGATGGTGTAGGAGTGTGTTTCAGTCTTGACCTCATTCTCAGGGTTCTGTGTGTGTTTGAACCAGTAAAACTTCCATCCAGCAGACTGATCCAGCTTACAGTACAGAACCACTGGATTTCCTATCAGTGCAGGTCCTTTTTGGCTTGATGTGAGTTCAGGTTTAGGTTTTTCTGCTGTTGGAGATGAAGAAACACAGTTCAGACCATGAAGAGTTCAGACACTGATCTTTACCGCAGTACTTACTCACCTTTAACAGAGAGATCCACTCTGTTACTGTTCTTTGATGATAAAGGTCTGTAATCTCTCTCTCCTCTACACCAGTACTGATCCTGATCCTGATCTGCTGCTGATCTGATGGTGAAGGTGTTTGTCTGAGACTGATAGACTGCAGTTCTACTGCTGCCTTTATACCACTGATATCTCCAGTTACTGTAAGACTCTATCTCACACTTCAGAGTGACTGACTCTCCAGTGAACGCAGGACTTACTGGTTCTACAGCCAGTGTAGCTCTGGGTAAAGCTGTGAGAACAGAAGAGAATATATTATTCATCCAGACCCATCTGCCAAAAACTGCATAGAAAATGGTTTAGGAACAGAAGGATATCAACATTCATGTAAGATGACAACAGATTTAACTTTTAAATGAAAATATAGATGTGTATGGTACCAACAGCAGTCTATTTAAATGATAATATCTAATTTTACAGTCAAAGTGCAAAAGCAGTAATCTTACCTTCCAACTTAAGAGTAACAATATTGCTGTGTTGTGATGATGAGGGTCTGTAATCTCTCTCTCCTCTACACCAGTACTGATCTTCTGCTGATCTGATGGTGAAGGTGTTTGTCTGAGACTGATAGACTGCAGTTCTACTGCTGCCTTTATACCACTGATATCTCCAGTAACTGTAAGACTCTATCTCACACTTCAGAGTGACTGACTCTCCAGTGAACACAGGACTCCATTTGGGTTCTACAGTCAGTGTAGCTCTGGGTAAATCTGTGGCATTAAGAAGAGAAGTATTATGTTTTACAGTGTTAGAACAGAAATATCTATATATCTACATGTGATATTATGTTTAGAATTATTCGTTTCTACGAGTTGGTAATAAAGACATAAAATGACAGTGAGCTCACCCTTTACAGTGAGTGTAACAGAGTTACTGTACTGTGATGATGTTGGTCTGTAACGTCTCTTTCCTCTACAACAATACTGATCTCCATCAATCACAGCATCTTCTCTGATGGTGAGAGTGTCTCTGTTTACAGTGTAATACGCAGTCTGAGGCACTGTAGTCCATCCAAACCATGCATCCAGTTTATACCACTGATACGTCCATCCATCATAAGTGTTAATCTCACACTTCAGAGTGACTGACTCTCCAGCAAACACAGGACTCTCTGGTTCTACAGTCAGTAGAACAGCTGTGAGACAAGATGAAGAACAGAATTTTTTCCTGTTATTTAGAGTCATTGTAATGTTGATGTGTAAAATATCTACACTAAAGTGATGTAATTCTGTTAATGGATATCAGGGTGAAAAGACATTTACACACACTTGATACAGTCAGTGTAACAACATCACTGATCTCTGATCTCTGAGAGTCACTCCTCCTCTTTCCTCCAGAGGTGTGTTTACCACTGTCAGACTCTACAACACTGTATGAGTATTCCCTTTCCACTTTAGAGGAATAAATTTGTTGATCTCCAACTTTATATCAGCTGTAGCTCCGTGATGTGTCAGTGTATCTAGTAGGTCTGTCTAGTAGGCAGAATCAGTGGAGCTTTTTGCCTCTCTGGATAGTTTTATTTATTAAATATTGTGGTGTCTACCACATGGCACACGTTCAGAGGGAGATAAAAGTGGCATTGCATGCAAAGTTGTATCTGACCGTTCTTCCCACGCCCTTGGAAAAGGACCTTTGTTGTTGTTGTTAGTTTGATTGTGTTACAGCTGAATTGTGTTATGTAATGGGTATGTTTTTTCTGTTGGAAGCCTTCCCCCCCCATTTTCCCCATAGTCTCAGTAGCTTTGTCTGTCTGTTCTAATAAAACATTTTTCCTGACAGAAAAATGGCTTTCCTGCATTGTCTTTCTGAGCCAACATCATAATATTGTTATAAAACACTGATAAGCGTTCTGCTCTAGCAAGTGGAGATTAATTATTTGAACTGTTACATCAATAATTATATTTTACAGTGCATGTTACTGTGCAAGTGTGCAAGATAAGACATGAACCTTTTACTATCAGATTCACTTCATCCGTATATTCAGCGAATCCTTGGCTACTTTAATGATGATAACACCGCATGTATTTTGACCTTTGATCCACTTTGATGTCTCTTGCGATGTGATAATATTCACGAGAGTAGTGAAGTACAGTGTCAATTTTGTGCCAGTAGTACATCTAGTCACTTATACTCTGTCTTGGAATATAACATCTCTCCACTGAATATTTGTGGTTAGATATGCTGCACAGAACCAAACACTGTAACAACCAGCAGGTGCACATTTATCACTGCACAGAACACACTGATGTGAACACAATACTCACACACACACACACACACACACACACACGCACACACACACACACACACACACATACACACACACACACACACACACACACACACACACACACACATAGACACACACATACATCACCTTGAGCATGCCCAGCTCGAACAAGTGAAACCAACACTAAAAAAAGGGAAGAGAAACAGAGAAACATGATATTAACACTGAAATCATTTCTTCCTTAAAGAAAATGCACAAGAGCAGCACATTTCAGACTATAAAGGAAGCATTAAAGATAAAAATGTTTTCACTCCATGAGAACATATTTTAAAAGCAATTCCAGGAAAACCACTAATATTTCCCCTTACATGAACGGGTTGCTAGTAAATGTATTTAAAGTGTGATGTGGTTCACATTAAGTTTTATCTGCTGATCTGAAGCTGAATGTTTTCAATTACACCTCATGATAGCTGTTTTCTGGTGTTACAGCACATTAGAGGATAGAAATAACACTGCTAACCTAAATCTTTAGTGACACTAACAGAGCAGTTTATGATCTAAACAGGCAAATAATTATAAATAATAAAAACATTATCACAAAGTATGAATATTTTCTTATAAGCCAAATCTGATCAGATATTTTTTTTATTTCTTATTCTACTTTTTTATTTCTGTCCTTCTTTTTTGTTATCATACACTTTGTAAAAATTATAGTTACGGTGCCTCTGTCCTGTTGTGTATAAAGAAAAGTCTATTGAACTTAATGCATCAGTTCAGGTTCAGCTTTGGCAGGAAGTCTACTTTCCACTGTCTGCACGTTGTTTAACTTTACTCTAATAACAGCATCATTTTTAGTTCAGCTGCAGCTTCATCTCCCTCATTATTCTACAACCCCAATTACAGGTTGGGACGCTCTGTAAAATGTAAATAAATGTAAATAAAATATAATGCAATGATTTGCAAATCTTAAAGACTCATATTTTATTCACAATAGAACATAGAACACATATCAGATGTTGAAAGTGAGACATTTTACCATTTTACCGTTTCATTTAACTCATTTAGAACTTGATGGCAGCAACACATCTCCAAAAAGGCGGGACAGGGTCGTGTCTACCCTTGTGTAGCAACCCCTCTTCTGTTAACAACAGTCTGTAAACGTCTGGGAAGTGAGGAGACCAACTGCTGGAGTTTTGGGAGAGGAACATTGTCCCATTCTTGTCTGATGTGGGATTCTACTGGATGGTCCCTCTGCTCTTGAGTCCGTAGGACACAGCATCCGTGGTTCCAAAAAGAATTTCAAATTTTGATTAATCTGACCACAGAACAGTTTACCATTTTGCCTCAGTCTATGTTAGATGAGCTTTGGCCCAGAGAAGATGGTGGCGTTTCTGGATTGTGTTGACATATGGCTTCATCTTTGCATGATACTGCTTTAACTTGTATTTGTGGATTGCACGGCGAACTGTGTTCACAGACAATGATTTCTGGAAGTTTTCTAAGCCCATGCAGTGATTTCCAGTATAGAATCACACCTGTTTTCAATGCAGTGCCACCTGAGGGCCCGAAGATCAGGAGCATCCAATATTGACCATCAGCCTGGTCCTTTGCGTACAAGGATTTTCCAAAATCTCTGAATTTTTTGATGATAGTATGTACTGTAGATGGTGGGATATCCAAAGTCTTCACAATTTTATGTTGAGGAACATTTTTCTGAAATTGTTCCTCAATTTTTAGATGCAGTTTTTCGCAAATTGGCGAACCTCTGCCCATCTTTGCTTCTGAGAGTCTCTGCCTCTCTAAAATGCTCTTTTTATACCCTGTCATGTGAGTTAGTTGCTCCTCCAGCTGTTTTTTTTATTAGTTACTTACATTTCCAGCCTTTTGTTGCCCCTGTCCCAACTTTTTTGAAATGTGTTGCTGCCATGAAGTTCTAAATGAGTTAATGTTTTTCATGAAAAGGTAAAATGTCTCACTTTTAACATCTGATATGTGTTCTATGTTCTACTGTGAATAAAATATGGGTCTATGAGATTTGCAAATCATTGCATTTTGTTTTTATTTACGTTTATTAACATGTTATACAGCATCCCAACTTTTTTGGAATTGGGGTTGTACATTTTGGCTACAAAAGAAACTTTATGCTTTGTGTTATTGACAAACACATCAACATGAAACAAACATCCTTAACACTGCAGCACAGAGAATCTAATCTCCAACAGCAAACTGAATAATTTGAGTAGATTTCTGTCAAGTTTGATTAGTTTCTGTAATTTACTACTTAAGTGCTTAAAAACTGAAATCAGAAATATAAATGGATAAAGTAGACCACATGACCTGTACATTCTGTCGTCTTTAGTTAAATTATGAGTCGATTATCTAGCAGGACATGATTTCTCGACAAAGGTTAAAAACACAAAATGAATTCAGCTAAACCACCAGTGTTTTTGTCTGCTGTAGAAGACCAGCATTCCACACTATGACTGAATTAAAACAGTGAATAAAATAAGTGCATGTGGAAAACAGCACAGTGTCTTCAGACTGATCTATGCGGTTTAACTCTCACAACTTTTTTCAAGTTTTGCGTTAGGACTGAAGAGGTATTTCTCCTCTAACTCTACTGTTCCACTCTGACTGCTGACTGAAGTACACACAGTTACTCAAACTGTATTATTATATAACAATACTTTACTGTATTTCTAAATACAGTTGATTTAAGTATTTGTACTGATGTTATTTCTGCACTCCTGTATTTCAAGTCATTACACTCATATGTGCTCTAATGTGGACCCACTGCTGTCTGTACGTAGTACAACTTGTAAAGTTATATGTGAAATAAGAAAAATTATATCTAGTGAGCTTCTTATAGCAAATGCTTGAATATTCATACAGACTGTTACAAAGTTAAGATTGTTTATCAAATGACAGCATGAACTGAACATCACAGCACAGGAGTTGCTGCACTGATACCAGTCATTGAGACTGACATCATCATGGCTAGAGAACGAGAACATGTAAAATGGATTCAAATGTATATTTATAGTAGGCATGACATGTTAATATGAAAATACCCCTGTGAAAGCAAATTAACAGAGCTAACACTTAAAAACACAGCCTCATCACTCAGATTAAATATTAGTGCCTTCATACAGCAGCTCTCACTCTGCTGAAGACATAAAGAGAACATTTACTCACAGAGTATTACAGAGAGTGACCTGAACTCCATACTGTCCCCGTAATGACTGACTGACTGAACAATGCTCTGTGTTCAACTCATCACTTCCTGAGAGAGAGAGAGAGAGAGAGAGAGAGAGAGCGAGAGAGAGAGAGAGAGAGAGAGAGAGAGAGAGAGAGAGCGAGAGAGAGAGCGAGAGAGAGAGAATGAATATGTTTGTCTCTAGAATGTTTAACTTCTCTTTTACTGCACAGTCCTGCTCCTTCCTCTTTTCAGGAAAAGCCCCAAGAGGTCAGAGGTCAATTTTAAAAATAAGACCAAAGACAGAAATCAGTCTCATGTAATGATCTCATTAAGCCTCATAAAGCCATTAATTAGTAAATAACTGGTTGCTCATGACTGCTTTATTAATCAGTAAAAGAATCAAAGTGACTTCTTTTACCACAGCTCTGCAGATATTAGCACTTTTCTTCTTCTCATGAAGATCAACTCATGAAGGTCTCAGGTGTGTTTAACTCTGCAGAGCTGTGGCCTACAAGGAGCTCAGTCTGACCCCTCTGTGTTTCTATTCTATAGTGAAGACTTTGGTCAGCAAGTTTTCTATTTATCCTGTACTAAAAAGGTTTTAAGGTCTTATTTGAACACGTGATCTGCATAATCTGTTCTTATTAATGCAGCTTCTATTAAATACCTAATCAGGCTGTTTCAGCAAAGCACTATTGAGATTTTCTTACACCAGTAAATGATGTGCAAAAGACTCTGATCTATAATGCATAAATATAAGAGCTCTGAAAATGCTTAAAAGGGAATTCCACCAATTTTACACACAAAAAAAACAATGATTTTGATATAAATAAAGTCAGATTCAGAACTGTTCACAGTGGTGTTGGAATGAACATGAAGACCTCTAAAGTATGTAATGATGCTAAAAGTTAATTCACATAAATACATTGTACAAAGTGGTGAAGTTATAAGAACAGATTTTGGCCCTTTTTTAATACATTGACTTGCTATCACTTTATTTACATCTCAAGGATTGAAATTTTTACTTGTTTTTTACCACTGTTTTTCAGCTCATCGCTTAATAAAGTAATAATGAGCAGCCTGTTAATTAACAGCTGCAAGATTGAAAAGGCCTAAAAAGAGTGTTTTAGGGTCTTATAATGGCCCCTGTGCTCTGATATGCTCCCTAAAGTGCTTAACAGAGTAAATGTTGTACTGCAGACAGAAGATAAAACCGACTGAGGTGCCAACATCACTTTAACACCTCCTCCCCCTTCACTGATAAACTCAGAGCTGAAATAGAACCGAAGCCAAACCACAACCACACTTATCTCTGCTTTCAGACCTCTGATATTCTCACTGATAAACATGAACCAGGGACTCAACATGTATTTATTTATTTATTTATTTACATGCAGAATCTTTGAATTTTTTTAAAAGCACCATTAGTTTAGTTTACACACACACACACACACACACACACACACACACACACACACACACAATGTGTCTATTCAGCTGTCTCGGTTTTGTTCTGATTATAGTGTCTGCAAATATTGGTGATATGTTGTATCTTTCGGGACTACTAGCTTGTTTCAGTTCTTTGTTTGGTGGTCTGTGACCTCCTGTCTAAGTGGAGGTAGCCAGTCTTATACAGTATGACAACTTTCTAAAGAAGAGTCAACATTTTGAAGGATATAAAGTGTGTGTAATAATGAATGTGCTGAATATCAGTATGTATCTCTGGTCCTAAATGATTCTGCAGACTCTTTTTTGTCTTTTGTTTGGAGCTTTTACAGCATGATTGACCCCCAAGAGGCATTTTCTTCTTTGAATACACCAGTGCATAATAATGAACGATGTGCTGATTTAGTGTGTCAGTGTGTGTTTGTAGATTTTTATATGGACTCTATTGATTCTGAAGTTCCTGCTGATCTTTATGTGCTATGTGCTCGTATATGAAAGATCTTTTTTGGATGATCTTCCCTGAATGATCGTTCACTCTGATTGCTTCTCTGTGATTCTGATTCAGAACATTTTATATGAGGTTTAACTGAGATGAACACACATGATGTGTGGAGATCATCACAAGAGTTCCTCAGATAGTGAAGCAGCAGCCAATGTGCAGAAAATAAACTATAAACCACAGCCGTGCAATCAAGGTGTTCACTGAATCACACTGATACAACATTTCATTTAGTGCTGAACATCCTAACATGACCAAAGAATCTCTGCTTCCTTCTAAATAAACTTAATGTTTTATTTATTGTGATCTCAATTTATACAATGATGACACAGAATAATGAAATTGAAATGGGAGGGAACTTATGTAACTTCTGCCCTGTTCACATTTACAGTGCCATTACAAATATTTATTGATTTATTTGCTACGCATGCCAAATACAAAGACATATTTTGGAAAAAGTATAATAATACTACTACTCCTACTACTACTGCTACTACTACTAATAACAATAATACATTTAAAGTAAGTGTAAGTGACGTTACTCACACTGAGCAAGTCTACATAAATAAACCTCATTTGAAAGCACTTTAACGCAGCAGATGATGTGATTCTACATTCAGCTTGTCTTTTAGATTCTCACTCTTCTGGGACTGCATACTGACTTTGATCTTCATCAGTCTGAGCTGAAAGAATAACAAAACATTGAAAATGCTACACTGCCCTCTGCTGGTATAAAGGCATTACTGCAGTTTGAAACGACAACTCATTTTAAATTCACATTTTACAAACACGGTGAGAAACGTTAAAAAACAAAGCTGTGTAGCAGTATCGAGTTATGGTCGCAGTTGTTGGTCAGTGATTCTCAGTAAGTTATAGTTTAAACATTATAATCTGCTTCTGCTGTTTAAGTTAATAATCCTGCTCCTGTGAAATCAAACTTAAAATAATACGCAGTTCTGATTATAGATTTATGGTAAAACTTTATTTTAACATCTGCTTCATAACAACATACAGATCATATTAAACAAATTATTGACTGACACTGTCAAAAGCTGATGAATGACTTCTTCATCTCAATTGAATTGCTTTTAAATACTGTCTTTAATTAATCAATTAAAGACAAAGTGTATGATAATGTATTTCTATTTTGTTATCATTCACATTGTAAAAGTTATACAGTGACGGCGCCCCTCTCTTATTATGTATAAGGGGAAAAGACCCTCCATTGAACTTGGTGTATCAGTTCAGGTCCAGTTTTGGCAGGAAGTCTGCTTTCACCACTCTGAATAATGGTTCCACGTCAGCAAATGAATTAGACAAAGCGTCATAATGTCACCATACTTGTTTAACCCGTATGCTGAACATATTGTACGAAAAGTAGGACTGGAGGAAGATGATTGAGGATTCAGGTCTGAAGTATACAGATGTTCTTTATGTTTAAGAGTTTTAACTTGCATTTATGGATGCAGGGATGAACTGTTTTCACAGACAGTGGTTTTCAGAAGTGATTTCCACTACAGAAACCTGTCTGTTTTTAATGCAGTGCTGTGTGAGGGCCCAAAGATCACAGATAGCCAGTATTGGTTTTTGGTCTTGTCCCTTGCATACAGAGATTTCTCCAGATTCTCTGAATCTTTTAATGTTATTATGTACCATAGATGATGAAAAGCAAAAGTTCTTTGTTATGTTATGTTATTCTTGAATTGTTGCACTATTTGCCTGCACAGTCTTGTCACAGTGGTGAACCCCTGCTCATCTTTACTTCTGAAAGACTCAGCCTCTCTGAGATGCTCTTTTACACCCAATCTTGTTACTGACCTGTTGCCAATAAACCAGCAGTTGGTTTTAAGCATTACACAACTTTACCAGCCTTTTGTTGCCCCCACCCCAACTTTTTTGGAATGTGTTGTTGGCATCAAATTCAAAATGGGCATATTTTTTTTCAAAAAACAATAAAATGTCTGTTTTAACATTTGATATGTTGTCTTTGTACTATGTCCAATTACATATAGGTTAAAATGATTTGCATACCATTGCATTTTGTTTTTATTTACATTTTGCACAGCCTCACAACTTTTTTGGAAATTAGGTTGTATTTAATGATATGCTGATTTTATGTTGTAGGAATGACAGCTGTTGTCTGGCCACAGTACACCAGCTCTGGTACCCGACAGTGGCCGGACTAACCTAGGCCGACCCAGAGGAGTGAACGCCACCTCCGCACACTCTACAAACACAATCCCTGCTAAGATATAGACTCTAATGTCAGCAGATGCTCTTATCAAACACCTAAATACACTTTCTGTTATTAAGAAACATGAATGCATTAATGCAAGTTGTTTTATTTAATGTCACCATTATTAAAGCTGAATAAAAATAAGGTATACAATCAAAAAGGCACAAACAAACCAAAGTTAGAAAAAATAACAAGAACTCAGTACAAAAACTTATATTTACGTAAAGTAAAAATCTTTTAATTGTAAAAATTGCTTATAAATACAAAGCACTGTTAAAAAGGTTTATAGAGATTTCAAAGATTTCCTCAGATTTTATCTAAGTGAGTTTTGGTGAACTACAGGGAGATGGCACTACAGTGAGCTACTCCAGCTCAGCACTCAGAAAGTACTGAAGCTGCTCTTTTTAATCACTGAAGTTTCGGACTTATTGAACCTGATGAAGGTGAGCTGGACAGCTCATACTGAGCTCATCAAAAGCAGATGTTTACTGGTGATGAAATTCTCTATATTGAACGCAAATTAATCAAAAACACTCTCATGCTCAAAAGCAACTCTCCATTGTAGACAAAAGTAACGCATATATAAATATATAAAATGCACATCTTCAGACAAGAAAAACATACTGCATTAGATAAATTGGTTGTTTTCAATGCACCAGTCAAATATGTAGACTATGAATTCTAAAGGATCATACTGGTATACTACTAAAATCTTAGATATTCAGAAAATATTTCTACACTCTTTCTGGCTTTAAGTATTTGAGTGGCCACATTCTTACCAAGCTAGTGAATAATTGCTTCTATTACCTTGAAATGAAACAGCTAAAAGCCTCTATATCCAGACTTGCTGGCTGGTGTTTTGTCAGGTTTAGCAAATCAAAAGCAGGAGATATACATTTTCTATAAACAAGAGCTTCTGTTTTTCTCAAAGCAAATTGCTGCTAACAGTCAAACATAATGCATAAATATAGAACTTTGGCCCTTATCCAAACAACCCTTTGTAATATTATTGCACATATACATGTATGATCAGCTTCTGGCTTGTGTTCTCTCATATCTTCAGCAATATTCTGCTTTTGTTCTCACTCTTCATGGACCTTTAAAAGAACATCACCATTTAGAGTTTGCTTTTCACACTTAGGTACTTTATATATATTGTGTCTAAGAATATATAATATTTTAACAAATTCCTTCCATACTGTAATTAAGCCTGTGAAGTCAGTAAAGGGCATTTAAAAGAGAAAACAGCTTTAGGGAATATATTCTAAAATATACAGCCCTAAATAAACCCTAAATAAGCCTTTAACCCACATAACAGTCTATTTGCTTATCAAAATGAGTTATGTGACTTATTATGCTGCAATGTTTTTTATGTTATTACATTTATTATATTAGAATTTCTCCTACCTGCAATTAGTTCTAATGTTTTCAGTTAAAAACATATTTTGAATCATCAAGTCCAGCGACATCACCTGAAATGAGATGAAGAACAATAAGTTTATTTATTTGTTTGAATTAGGACTCATTGAACACAGCCTGTTGTTGAGCTATTTACAATTATATTAAAAGTCAAAGTTTATTAAGTTAGCTGGAAAGAGTCAGCTCAATGTTTTCTCTTTCATTTCCGTTTATCGCTACTGTCGGAACAAAATCTCGTATGTCTGTCATTTTTCAGTTTTGACATATTTTGAAAATGCCTGTTGCCCTTTGCATTGTGTGTAAATTTCATGATGATTGGACCAAAAGAAACAGCCCAAAATGACTTGGGAAAAAAAGACTGGTTCCATTGACTTACGTTAAAAGCAAAGCATGTTTTTTCCTTCTCCTGTAAAGTTATAATTTTTGAGAAACAAGGTTTTGTTCTGACAGCAGCGATATTCTTCCCTCAAAACAATAAACTACTCTACTATATTTGTGTTGCAGATATTGTGACCCCTGGTTGCTGTTACCTCCACTGTAAAGACATCTGAGTCAGTTAGTTTCTTCTAATAAACCATTTCACATCAAACCACTCTGAATTACTTTGTTTACATCTCTACTTAATTACACATCTTTTTACCATTCTGGAGATGATTGCTTAAGTCTTTTTTATTCACTGCACACATAGAATCAGGTTATAAGTTATAAACAGTGACACAATTTTTGTAATTTTGCCTCTGTGAACCACCACAATGGATTTGAAATGAAGCTATCAAGACATGCTTGAAGTGAAGACTTACAGCTTTAATTCGAGAGGTTTAACAAAAATATTAAGTTAACCATTTAGGAATTCCAGCCATTTTTATGAAGTCCCTCCATTTTCACAGGCTCAAAATAAATGACAGACTAACATAATTATAAACAGACAGATTATTTTCAATACTTGAATTTGCAGTCAATGACTGCCTGAAGTCTGGAACCCATGGACATCACCAAATGCTGAGTTTCCTCCCTTGAGATGCTTTGCCAGGCCTTTACTGTAGAAGACTTCAGTTGCTGCTTGTTTGTGAGTCTTTCTACCTTCAGTTTTGTCGTATTAAGTAAAAATTATGCTCAACTGGGTTAACTCAGCCGTTAAAGAACATTTTATTTCTTTGCCTTAAGAAGCTCTTCAGTTCCTTTTGCAGCATGTTTTGGGTCATTATCCATCTGTATTGTGAAATGCCATCCTATCAGTTTTTCCAGCATTTCACTGAATCTGAGCAGAAAGTATAGTTCTACACACTTCAGAATTCATCCTGGTACTTCTATCAACAGTTACATCACCAATAAACACCAGTGATGTTGTTTTGTTGGTAGCCATGTCCATGCTGTAACACTGCCTCCACCGTGTTTAACAGATGATGTGGTGCTTTAGATCATGAGTTCTTTCCTTCTCCATAAGCTTCTCTTCCCATCATTCTGGTACAAGTTAATCTTGGTTTCATCATCCTTTTTAGATGTTTTCTGGTCTTTTCTGGCCTTTCTGTTCTTGAGTGTTACCAATGGTTTACATCTTGAAGTAAACCATTTGTATTTACATTCATGAAGTCTCTTGATTGTAGACTGACAATGGTACACCAAACTCCTCTACAATGTCCTCGTCTTGACTACATGGAAAGAATTCTGGGATCATCCACTTTAGTTGTCTTCCACAACCAGGCTTTTGGTGCTAAGATCGCCAGTGCATTACTTCATTTTAAGAATGTACCAAATTGTTGATTTGACCACACCTAAAGTTTCTGCTGTCTCTCTGACAGGTTTGTTTTGTTTTCTTCAGCCTAATAACAGCCCTTCACATTTACACCTCTTTGGCTTCCCATGAACAGCTACCAAATGCATATTAAACACTTGGAATTAACCCCAGACCTTTAATCTCCTTAATTTGTCAAGGAATATTGAAGGAGCAGACCACACCTGGCCATGAATCTGCTTATCAGTCAACTGTTCACTTATGTTTGAGCCTGCGAAAATGGAGGGACTATGTAAACATGGCTGTAATTATGTAAAACGGTTAATACAATATTTTTTATTAAAACCTTGAATTAAAGCTGAAATCACATTTTGCCAGATTCATTTTAAATCCATTGTGGTGGTTTACAGAGCCAAAATTATGAAATCTGTCACTGTCTGAATACTTCTGGACCTGACTGTAAATCCTTGATTTTTCAATGTTGGTCCAAAGAACATAACTTTTTTTTTTCCTGATTTTTATTTTTTGGAGAATGTTTGAAACATTTTAACAATATTATCTCATTGAGATACATTACAGAATGTTCAGAAACTGTAAATATTCTGCTGGCAGAAGCTGAAGCAGATGATGTTATAATGGCTCCTTCTTCTTCTCTCTTGTAATTCATTGTGATGTCATCAGCCCCTAACCTCATTGGCTCTACAGGTCTACAGGGATAAAAAGCACTGAACACTCCTCCTCTGAACTGCAGTGGTTATGCGTAAGTTTGTACTTCTTCACCAAAAATCTTCACCAAGTCCTCAGTTAACACTAGTTACTTTTACTTACTTTTACTAGTTACTTACTTCATTTTACTACATTTGACTGCAAAATAATCGGGGTCTCTCTTCCCTCTACCATGGACATGGATTGTGGCATCCGAAAAGCCACTAACATTTTGTAGTTATTGTAAGTCTTTTGTATTAATTGTTTTGTTTCTTATGATCACTGTGTTTTCCAGACAGTAGTTTACAGTTTATTTTCTGCACTTTGGCTGCTGCTTCACTGTCTGAGGAACTCTTGTGATGATCTCCACAGATCATTTGTGTTCATCTCAGTTTAAACCTCATATAAAATTCAAAGCTGAAGTTCAAGTTTAAGAGGCTTTTTAAGAGGCTTTATTGTCATTTCAGCTAGCTGGACCATTGATGCAACACAGAAACACAAGGGCAAAACAATACAATAAACACAGTGCAGACAATTTAGTGCAATTAAATGATTGTATTTAGATTTTAGAAAATATAATAACAACAACAGAGATTGATTATTTTATTTATTTCTCCTGTCTGCTTTAAAGCTGCAGTCTATTTTAAACCACACTCAATAATTAAGTGCTAAACATCCCAACATGACCAAAGAATCTTTGCTTCATTTAAAATAAACTTTATTTTTTATTTAATGTAAAATGCTTTCATACAATGATGAGTAAATATAATGTGTGAAATTTAAATGGGAGAAAATGTTTAACTTTTGTAAAACATATCTACATTTGTCACATGTACAGTGACATTTTAAAAATGTGTTTATTTTGTCGTATTATCCTGCTACACTGTTCTCACTACTGCTGTGTTCAATAAAAGAGATTTCCTCTTATTTCCGCGTCTTATTCTATGATGAAGTATTTGGGATTTTTATACTTTAAAAACAGAAATTACAATAAAATAAGTGAAAATACCAAATCACATTAGACAAAATCTGTATAAATAATATTATACAGTGAAGTGGTTTTGAGCTTTTCTTCTAAATGAAAACTTCTGCATTTTTATTATATAACGAAAGTGATTAAAGCTGAAACATCACTTTCTAAAACTTATTTGAAAGCATTTTAAACACACAGATTCAGGTGATTCTACATTTAGTTTTTACTTTTATATCCTCTGTTACGTGCCTGCGATGCACGTATGTTTTGTTTTTCTTTTTTTTTCTTTCTCTCTCTCTCTCTCTCTTCTCTTTCACCCAACCAGATCGTGGTGCAGGTGTGGATAAAATGGCTGTGCTCTTCCCTCTACCAATCCGGATGGCTGCTTTCTGCAAAGGGGTGGGCCTTGGCAGATAAAAGGACTCACTTGAGTCTAGTTATGGAGGGGAGCATTTAGCGTGCATGAGACTTGTGGTGTCGAGCTGTGTTACTTTAGCCGTGAATATGTAACCAGTAGTGCTAGTCTCCTGTGCTCCCTCTCTAGTTCTCTCTCTACTGTTTTCTCTCTCTCAGCGCATGTGTGGACAGGCAAGTTGGGCGCGCCTATACATATGCATACAGAATAGTGGTCGGATTGTTTAGACACATCAGGTAAGGGGCGAGTGCCACCTGCTGTATTTTGGTGAGGATTAGACTTGGCTAGGCAGATTAGACTTTGGTTTTCTTTGTTTCATTTCTTTGGCACCGTCCTCCGTCCACCCTTGCAGTTGATTGGGTCCCCTTAGTCAATGTTCTTGCATACTTGGTGGTTAGTTAACTCCTTTTCTTTTAATCTATATGCATTCAGGTCAGCTTATTATATTAACCCTCTTTCCTTGCAAATATATTGTTCCTGTATCAGACACTTTTGCAAGTGAGAAGCAAACTAAAGACTTGATTGCAAACGCCACTACTGTGTCCTTCCCTTCCATCTCCATCACATGCCATGTTATTTCCCCTCCACCCCTAGCTACATCTGAGGGGAACGTAACATCCTCATTCTTCTGTAACTGCATTCTGACTTTGATCTTCATCAGTTTGAGCTGTAAGAAAAAAAGAAACTCTGATTAAAAATGTAACACTGCCCTCATCTGGTAGTTTTGTTCACTTCAAATTTTCCTAACATAATAAGCACATTTTCACACAAAAGTATGTAACAAGTTATGTTGGTCAGTGATTATAACAATCTCCTTATTCTGCTTAAGTTAATAATCCTGCTCCTATCAATCACATTTCAAATGACATGCAGTTATGATTGTAGAATAAATTCTATGATAATTGTGGGGGTGTAACTATTTTCAAAATCCATGGTTTGGATTGTTTTCCAGAAGATATGGGGAAATTCTTAAGCAGGTATACTAAGAGATGTCAATGGGCAGGATATATGAGATTATACAAAAATAAAACAAAGATAGAAGGAAGACACAGAAGATGAAGTCAGACCGGCACTGAGATCATTGCCAAAAAAGGGAAGCAACAGGAACTTATGACACTGCAACAGAAATATTTCAAAATTCTGAAGAAGATTCAGTTAAAATATTGACTTTATGCCAACTTATTATTAACTTATGCCAACAAATCTAGAAACCGGCCAATGGCTGGCAGATGGGAAGAAGTCAGTTTTATATCCTAATATCAAAGACAGGAGACTAGAAAGAATGTACAAATATTGTACATTTAAAAACATAAAATCACACACCAGTAAAATTATGCTCAAGATCCTTCAATACAGACCGGAGTCTTATATTCAAGAAGAACTGCCAGACATACATGCAGATTTCAGTGAAGACAGAGAAACAAGGTATAAAAATGCTGATGTACGTTAAATAACTGAAAAAGAAAGGAAATAATGAAGGACATAATTGTGTTTCGTTGACTACAGTGTCACCTTAAATAGTTCAGTCAGTTTGCATTGAATTCACTGTAGTAACTAAATAATAAATCTTAGTTGTTAATAAGCCTGGGGTTTTAAGGGGTTAAAGCCTTTGACTGTGTTGACCACAAAAAATTATGGAATGTGCTCAGGGAAATGGGCATAGCAGAGCATTTCATTATTCTAAAGAGCACCCTGAACACTGATCAACAAGCTACAGTCATGACAGAAAATGAACAAACACATTGGTTCCACATCAGCAAATAAATTAGGCAAGGCTTCATACTGTCACCATAAATTATCCACCTGTATGCTGAACAGTTAATAAGTAAAGCAGGATTGGAATAAGATGAATGAGGATTCAAAACTGTAAGAAACATCAATAACCTTCAATATATGGATGACAACACACACAGCAGAAAATCAAGATTTGAAGGTATTAGCAAGAGAAAATATCAGACTTTAGCTTAATATGAAGAAAACAAAAGTCATGACAATGAGAAAGACAGCTAACTTTACCATTTATGGTAAAGATGTAAAAGTGGTCAACAGATTTTGCCTATTTGGAAAAATAGGCCAACTCTGAACAGCTGAACGTAAAAGATGAAGAGGATGACCAGCAATGAGATGAATGGAGATAATCAGGTGAACCATGAACCAGCCTTTAAGAAAACCCAAACAGAGGACAGGATATTCTGGACAAACACTGGCCATATGGTCCCCAGGAGTTGAAAAGGACTTCAAAGCACTTAATGGTAATAGTTTTCTACCTTGCGTGAAATTGGGCTGAAATCTAATAAGTGAGAAATCTTAGTCAATGATGACATTATAATAGCTTATAAGCATAAAACTTAAAACACACAATCATTCATATCACAGATATGGATTCACTGATAAAGCTGAACACGCAGGACAGAAACTGTACTGTTCCACTCTGACTGCTGACTGAAACACACACAATCGTCCATCACACACAACCTCATCGCTTACACACTCAGATTAAATATTAGTGCCTTCATACAGCAGCTCTCACTCTGCTGAAGAACATTTACTCACAGAGTATTACAGAGAGTGACCTGAACTCCATACTGTCCCTGTAATGACTGACTGACTGAACAATGCTCTATGTTCAACACTCATCACTTCCTAAAAGAGAGAGAGAGAGAGAGAGAGAGAGAGAGAATATATATATATATATATATATATATATATATATATATATATATATATATATATATATATATATATATATATAAATGTCTCTGAGCTGTTTAACTTCTCATCTCCTGAGAAGTTTTTCTCCTTCCTATTTTCAGGAAAAACTCACATCTTCTTCCAAAGGCAACCAGACTCGTGTTACTACCCCATGTTTTGTCTTGGGTGCGTGGGATCTGTAACATGTGGCATTAAAATACTCAACTGGTGAGATTTGATTAGAAGCGTGAGGAACAGACCAATATAGAGCTTTTGAAGCCATTTTTATTAAAACAAATCTCAATAAAACCAGAATGCTGTGATACCTAGTACCACACTGGAAGAATCAAACTGGACGGCACCAAAGAAAAGAACATATCGAAACCGAACCATGCTTGCCTACTCTGAAACCAAAAGTATTTAGCTTATCTAAAAAAAAAAGGAAACCAAAGCTAACTACTCTAAACTTCCCTAGCCAGTAACCAAAAGTACATGTGGTGGTGCCTGCCCTCTGATGTAGGGAGCTAGACAGAGTAGACATCTACGTGATGCAAAACAAAGTTACAAGTGTGCAGGTAAAATACCACCACTAAAGTACTTCCTCCAACATAAAAGACCATCTTACACACTAAGTTAAAAGACGTACTGGTAAAATACCTAAAAGAAAGCACTCCCAACACAAGAGATTAAACAGACAAACTAAAACAGCACACGTGTGATCAGTCCTCTCTCTTCAGCCATCTTGAAGGCCTCTTTTAAAACACAGGCTCCTCCCCTGCACCAGCCAGGCCTCTGATTGGTTCTCACATGACTGGTTCCCACAGGACTGGTTCCAGAGCAGGTACCTCTGTGAAGGAAGAGTCCAAGAGACCAAGAGAGAGAGACACACAAACAAAAAAAACAAAATACATGCTTAGACGTAACACTCAATGATAGTAATAATTAACAAAATTCATGAAATGAATGAAATTCTCTCCTGTAGAACACAATGAAACCAAGACTGTTAAAACTCACACACAGAACTCAAACTCGTTAATGGAGACCTGTGACTGAAATGAGACAGTAGACAGAAGAAGTAACAGAGTCATCTTCTCTATCAGAAAAATGAACCTTCAGTGGTCAGTAAGTACTCCCTCCTCTCCACTTCAACACCTCCTCCCCCTCCTTCACTGCTAAACACACACAGCTGAGAATAGCAACCAACCCACAACCACACACTCATCTCTGCTCTCAGACCTCTGATGTTCACTCTGTTTGTGTTTACGAAGGACCTATAATAATCTGGTGTTTCCTGACAACTAAGTAAATAATATTTAATAATATGCTTATTTTATGTTGTAGGAATGACAGCCGTTGTCTGGCCACAGCACGCCGGCTCTGGTATCCGACAGTGGCCAGACTTCAAAGTTGACACAGTAGTTGCATAGTTTGGACAAGATATTAATCATGACAGGCACTTGAACACTATTTACGTCTAAACCCCATAAAAGTCACAGCACATCAAGTTTCCTATTTTAGTTGTGAACTGGAGGCTTCTTGCCTTCCAATCACCAACTTTTGACTTGACTCCTGATTCCACTACCAGAAGACAAGTCCCAACCTCTCAGTCCCAACCCAAGCAGTCCTCTATAATGTTGGCATGGTGGTATGTCTTGAAATGCTGTAACACTCTGGAACCTCACTGTTTCTTGGAAATGCACTCTTCTACTTTCCAAAATTAAAGGAATGTCCTGTCTGACTCCTCATGACCCAGGAGTATAAGCAGCTTAGAAAAAGTGTGTATGTGTGTGTGTGTGTGTGTGTGTGTTTGACTCCATTCGCCCTCATTCACTGAGGACTCACTCACCTCTAGTATTTTGTGGTAATGTGTTTGAATGGGAGAAACAGAAAGGGCCAGGCTCCCACAAACATGCTCTGCTACCACTCCTAATCAAACACATCTAACAGTCTAAAAATGCATCCAGTGCTGAGTCTTTGTGAAATTGTCACAAAAACCTGCATATCCTACTGTGTGTGTGTGTCTGCTCTCCACATCCTCTGAGCTACTGCTCAATAAACAGAAGTACAGTATGAGCTCAGTCTGATTAACACACTGTTCACACACAACACTGCTACTGTACAGATTCTACTGTAAGCAGATGCTCTAATCAAACACCAAAATACACTTTCTGTTTGTTTGTTTTGTCTGTTTGTTTTATTTAATATCACCATTAGTAAAGCGAATAAAGTAAAATCATTGATTAATTCACTCAAAAAAGCAAATCAAGGAAACAGTAAAAAGCAGCAAGAACATCAGTGCAAAAATACACAGAATATATTAACAGAGTAAAAAATATTACACCAAAATGTTTATAAATGTAAAACACTGTTAAAAAGGTTTATAGAAATTTCAAAGATTTACTTTGATTGTATTTAAGTGAGTTTTGGTGGACTACAGAGAGACGGCACTATACTGAGTTACTGCAGCTCAGAGCTCAGAAAGTACTGAAGCTACCTTTTTCACACTGTTATTTCAGACTTACTGAACCTGATGTAGGTTCAGTAACCTGACCGATGTAACCTGACTGTGCTTATCAAATGCAGATATTTGCTGGTGATGACATTGTCTATATTTAATATAAATTAATCAAGTACTCTCTCTTGCTCAATAGAAACTCCCCCATAGTGGACAAAAACTCATTTTACATGAATATACAAAATGTACATCTTTATAAAGCAAAACACATCACGTTGGATAAACAACTTATTGCAGGGCATCAGTCTAAATTGCTAAAATAATAGATAATGTGAACATTTTTATGCTCTTACTGGCTTTAAATATTTGAATGGCCACATTCTTACCAAGCTATAGTAAATTATCATTTACATTTTTTTTAATGGAACAGCTAAAAGTCTCTATATCGAGACTTACAGGCTGATGTTTCGTCAGGTTTAGTAAGTTAAAAGCAGGACATATGCAAGAAGAACTTAAATTTTTCTCATATCGTACTGGAATTTCTCCTACCTGCCATTTGTTCTTAAAGTTTCAGTTAAAAACATATGTTGAATCAAGTCCAGTGACATCACCTGTAAAGAGATGAAGAACAATAAAAAAAGTTTTATTTATTTATTTTCAATTAGGACTCCTTGAATACAGCCTGTCGTAAAGATATTTACAATTTGATTAAAAGTCAAAGTTTATTAAGTTAGTTTGAAAAGCCAGTTTAATGTTTTTTCTTTGATTTTTTTCTCTTATTCTTCCCTCAAAAGAACAAACTACTACTCTACTACAAACACACTACAGCTTTATGATACAGTCATGATGCTTAATTACACATCTTCTATACTGAGGGTGATTTCTTTAGTTATTTTTATTAATTGTACAAATTTTGAGATTAATATTATGTATTAAAGTTTAAAGTTGATCATGTTTCCATTCACTTGCGTGTCAGAATGTTGTGATTCAAATTCTGGGTCATTGTGATGTCATCTGCTCTACTCTACAGTGACTGTCACTAAGATATCACCAACCCCCACCCCCCCTTATCCTTTCATTTATACCCCAGGTGTCAAACACAAGGCCCAAGGGTGAGACCAGACCCGCGACACAATCCTATCCGGCCCGCAAAAGTATTTTAATTTTCTATTAATATTAAAGGTGCGCTGTACTATAGTCCCCAGCATGCATAGCAACGTAATGTGCACTCGGACTCTCCTACCCCAACAACAAAGTATGGGACAGCGGTTACACCTCAATTCTACACAATTCTACACAGTTCCACACCAGTCATATTACCAAACAACTTCAGCCAATATAAAGACTTAATGTTAGCTCACAAATTGAGCCCAAATATTAATGAACTTGCAGTAGACTGAGCTCCTGGGGACATTTAAATGTCTACTACAAGTGCCCATATTTTACTCTTGAAGCTTTTGTGTTTTTAGAACAAACCATGGTCAGTTTTTAGCAAAATGTTTAAAAATGAAATAAAACATGGGTGTTCTCTGGTCCATGGATTTGTTGAGATTTTTTTAAGATGGCCCATTTAGTGGTCGACTTTGAAACTGCTAATCATCCAATCTTAAAGTAAATCCTTGATTTTTCAAATGGTGCCCCAAATAACATAACTTTTCACTTTTTCTTCTTTTTGAGAAGAAAGACTTTTTAAGACATTAACAACACAGTCCCATTGAAATACATTAAATAATGTTCAGAAACTGTAAAATGATCTGTCAGCAGAACTGATGATGTCATAATAGTACATTTAAATGTCTACTACAAGTGCCCACTGATGATGTCATAATCTATCTCTCTCTCTCTCTCTCGCTCTCTCTCTTAATCTATTCTGATGTCATCAGCCTATAACCTTATTGGCTCCACAGGACTGCAGGAAAATAACACTGAACACTCCTCTGAACTGCATCAGTTATACAGAAGTTTGCATTTAAGTTCTTCACCAGATCCTCAGTTAACACTAGTTACTTTCAAACTATCATTTTATCATGGTTGATTGTAAAACCATCTTTTGAGTAACATGTTATCTAGTAACAACTAAATAATCCATAGACAGTGACTGAGTCTCAATGAGCTGGAGCTATGGATGTTAGCTTGATGATCAGAGCTGTAAGTAAAACCACATCACCCAGCATTTAGTGCTTTTAGCCATGATATCTTAAACAAAAACTCTTAATTTTACTTAAGCGGAGGTACAAATATTTAGTAATGAAGCTCAAGTTAAAAACGTTTGTGTGTTGCAACATTTTTTGAGTTAGTAAAGTGTAAACCTGATCTAAGTAAACACTTACATGCAACTGGCTCAAGCACTCCTCTACAGTATAAACCATAACATACCAAAAATGACTCTAAAAATCAATCATATTCCTGCCATCATTCTTTCTTCAGTCTTCTTTCATTTGTTTTTCTTTGTTTGCTTCCAACACTCCTAATTTGCACTGGCTCCTTCTCCCTCATGACACACCAGAATCCATATACTGCTCTCAGTTGAATACACGTACACCTATATAAGTTAGTTTGACATCCCATTGCAAAACCATGGGCATTAAAGTCTTTAATTGATAAGAAGCATTTTTCTTACAACAACATTGTAGAAACTACATTCCATCAAAATATCAACAGTAATGTTCTTACAACAGGAAAACTTTGTCAGAGTACATTCACCTAAAAACACTAACAAGTGTAGGCATTAAGGCAGATACACTGTATAGTAAATCTATGAAGTAGTAAGGAGTGATTTGCTCTGTGTTACAGCCCATCCTAGGGCTGGGTCATCTGCAACACCAGCTGTAGCCACCAGAGGGAGGCAGAGAGCTTACGCCCCATAATCAGGGCCACCAGCATCACCTGTGAACAGCCTACTTAAGGGCAACTCTCACTCCATTCGGTGCTCAGTCTTGGGTTGAAGGAAACCATACATGTGAAAATGAAACTAACTTTACTGCTAACAAGTTTTTTTTTTTTCTTCTGAATTTTTCTTCTTTCACTTCAGAATAAAATGTTGCTAGTCATTGTTAGCAAGTTTGATGTATTTTAATTTTAAAATGATGTTTAGACAAAAACATATTGATTAGCTATGACTTTAAATCAGTACTATTTGCATACAAGTATCTAATTTAATTCATTTGTTTAACACTAGATGGCGTAGTAGGTCAATGCAGTACCAGTGATTTGCATGTCACTCAAAGACTCTCCTGTCCCTCATTACACTACACCTTATCTTGTCCCACAGCGACTCCACAACAGGAAAGAATTTTACACATACACCATTTGAAGCTCTATTAAGTGACCTATCTTCTGTTGCTGGGCTTAGAACACACCCTAATCCTTCTATAATACAGAGATTTCACAATATGTCTTACATGGTAAGATTTAGTTTGGCAGACATTTAAACATGTCTCATTCTGTACCATTGATCTTACCTTCATCTGTGTTCTGCTTCAGCTCTGAGTACACAGTGTCAGAGTTCACAGTAGCCTCTTCTAAAAGGAAACAAGACACCCAAGATTAAGCTTCCAGAAAGAGCCAACTCCAAATCAATAAATACTGATTTTGGTCTGAATACCGAATGATAATAAGAATAAAAGATGACTGATGTTACGTCCATATAGGACGTATGTTTTGCTTGCTTCCCTTTCGTTCTTTCTCTCTCTCTTATTCTCTCGCTTATTAGGAACCCTCCCACTTGTGCGTGTGATTGGCTGGAGTCCCGTAACGAAATTTCATCTGATTGGCTGGCTGAAATTGCATGGCGTATATCTTCGACGGCTGCGCCGGATGTTATCGAGGCTTTCCTCCATGGCGGCTTGGGGCGATTGTTTTTAAGATCCGAACCGCAGCGCAGCTTGTTTGTTTTATTGCTAGCGATTTTCTACTCTCCCCTCAAATGAAATAGCTTAGCTTTACCTCTTGTTCTATACCCAGTTATCTCTGCAGTTAAACTGTAAGCTCATGATCTGTCTCTGTAAATGTTCACTCTTATGCCGACCAGGTTGTAGGAGTGGGTGCCATTTCTTTTGATCTTGTTTTCTCCTGTTTTTGGTATAGTTAGGGAGTTAGGAAAGACTGACTGTACTTTTGTTTCTTTATGTTTGCATAGGTAAGTTAGTTATCTAACATTTCTAGCTAGGCTTGTTATGTTTATTGTTTTGGCGCTTGCCCACTCTGACGTTCTCCTGTGTCATATACACAAAAGAGCAGCATAAAAAGAAAATAACACGATTTGACCTGTTTAAACGTCAACTGGCTCTCTTTTGTCTTTTTTTTATGTTATGATCAACTCAAACCCCTAGACAGGTCGTAACATAAATTGGGGGCTCGTCCTCTTTTTGGTTGTGTGCTGGGTACTCGTTTGCTTGGCTGTTTTCTTGTGTGTGTGGGGATGTGTCTTGGGCTGTGATGTTTTCATTAAGTGCATTTATTAGTGCGCCGTCCGTAGAGCAGTTTGAGCAGTGTCGTAAGGCTGATTTACTACAACTCGCAGAGCATTATGATATTGGGGTGGACCGTAACGTTAGAAAAGCAGAGCTTAAATCTTCTATCTTTGGCGTGTTGGTGGCGAGGGGCATACTTTTTGAGGGGCCTTGTCCTGTGTCAGAAGGTGCGGGTGTTGTGGAGGAGGTCTGTTTAGCGGCCAGGGCGGAGGCCGGGGTCGGGGCTGTACCTCCACGCATAGATCCCGTACGCCTGCCAGCGGTAGGCACCGACCCAGCTTTGATCCTTCGTTTGAAGGAGCTGGAACTGGAGCTTCAGCGGCAGTTAAATCGTGCCTTGGAGATCGAGGCTGAGAAGGCTGTGAAGCTGCGACAGCTGGAGTTGGAGGCAGGAAACGCAGGGCAGCCTGTTCCGGCGCCACGCACCTCTGCTCCGCCGTTATTTGCTGCTACGCCAGCTGTGGAGCGTCCGGTACCGTCACCACGCCGCTCTGTGTCATTTCGACCTTATGCTGATGAGGTTGCTGCTTTTGACGTGAGTAAACATATTAAGTTGGTCCCAAAGTTCCGTGAATCTGAAGTTGATTCATATTTTGTTGCTTTTGAGCGAGTTGCTACAACACTGCGTTGGCCGCAAGGAGTTTGGCCAATTCTGCTACAATGTACATTAGTGGGAAAAGCTCAGGAAGTGTATTCTGCTCTGCCGATTGAACAGAGTTTAGATTATGAAATAGTGAAATCTGCTGTGCTACGTGCGTATGAACTTGTTCCTGAAGCATACAGACAAAACTACAGAGCCCACTCGAAAACAGCCAACCAGACTTATGTAGAATTCGCTAGAGAGAAGAGACATCTGTTTAATAAGTGGTGTAACGCTAGTCAAGTATTTACGTTTGATCAGTTGCAGGAATTAATGCTTTTAGAAGATTTTAAGAGTTGTTTGCCTGAGAACCTGGTTGTATACTTGAACGAGCAGAAATTCTCTAGTCTTGCTGATGCTGCTGTTGCTGCTGATGAGTTTGCTTTGACACATAAAAGCACTTTCCCTGTACTGGCTCGCAATGAGACGACCAAGTCCAGAACCTTTCGTCACTTTAGGTCTGATCTGGCCGTGGATAATCAAGACACTCGTAAAAGTACATATCCGCGTTCTAGGGAAACGCGTGAGTGTTTTTATTGTCATAAACCTGGCCATCTCATTGCTGACTGCCGTGTACTTCAGAAAAAACAGACTTCGCCTCCTCGAAAAAGTGTAGCATTAATACAGTCTGCTGCGTTTGCCAGCCGCCCCATTGTTTTAAATGATGAATGTCGCCATGTAGGTTTTGAACCGTTTATTCTGCAGGGGTACGTTTCCGCTTCTAAAGCTACTGATGATAAACAGCCTGTTACCATCCTTAGAGATACAGGAGCAGCTCAGTCTTTTATCTTGGATAACGTTCTTAGTTTGTCAGACGACACATACTGCGGTTATGATGTCCTAGTTCAGGGAATCGAACTTAGTCCTGTCTCTGTTCCACTGCACTCCATACTTTTAGAGTCTGACTTGGTTTCTGGTGAAGTTAAGGTTGGAGTTCGGTCTCATCTGCCTGTTGCTGGTATCACATTTATATTGGGTAATGACTTAGCTGGTGGAAAGGTAACTCCTGTTCCTGAAGTCATTAGCGAGCCTAGAGTAACTGCTGGAGAAGACGCTTTGCTTCAGAAATTTCCCTCTGTTTTTCCTGCATGTGCGGTGACACGTGCTCAGGCGCGCAAAGGTAATGAGTTGGATTTGGGTGACACGTTTATGGCTGCTGAAACTTGGCCCTCCCGTGAATCCAAATCAGAGCTTGTATGTTTCGATGTCCCTGAAGCTGAATCTACTCCCAAGTTGAGTGCTCATGCTTTGGATGTAGATGTAGACTGTGTAGCTTCTCGTAATTTTCTTATTGAGGCCCAACAAGCAGATCCTTCTTTGGATAAATGTAGGCAGCTGGGTTTAGAAACGTCGTCTACTAGTGATAAGCATGTGGCTTATTTTTTTGATAAAGGTTTGCTGCTGCGTAAATGGACCCCTTCTCCTCCTGCTGATCTAGAGTGCAATGCCGTATGTCAGATTGTTATCCCCAAAGTGTGTCGACAGCAAGTTTTAAGTTTAGCACATGATCATTGTCTAGCTGGACATCTTGGTGTCACGAAAACCTATAAGCGTATATTACAACATTTCTTTTGGCCTGGTTTGAAAGCAGATGTAGTAAAGTACTGTAAATCTTGTCATACGTGCCAGGTAGTGGGGAAGCCCAACCAAACCATCCCTCCTGCGCCTTTGCACCCAATTCCAGTGATGGAAGAGCCTTTTGAGAGAATTATTTTAGATTGTGTTGGTCCTTTACCGCGAACCAAGTCAGGAAATCGATTTTTATTAACAATCATGTGTGCTGCTACTCGCTTTCCAGAAGCCATTCCTATTCGCACGTTGCGGGCCAAAGCCATTATTAAAGCTTTGATTAAATTTTGCTCTACTTTCGGGCTTCCAAAATGTATCCAAACAGACCAGGGGTCAAATTTTATGTCCAAGATATTTGCACAGGTTTTACAACAGCTTTCGGTCAAACATAAAGTTTCCAGTGCTTATCATCCCGAGAGTCAAGGAGCTTTAGAGCGCTTCCATCAGACTTTTAAGTCCATGCTGCGTAAATATTGCGCTGAGTCAGGGAATGAGTGGGATGAAGGTGTGCCTTTAGTCCTCTTTGCTATTCGTGAAACTGTTCAGGAGTCGACTTTGTTTAGCCCAGCCCAGCTTGTTTTTGGTCATTCTGTTCGAGGTCCGCTGAAGATTTTGAAAGAGAAATGGATGTCAGAGTCGGAGCCGAATCAAAATGTTCTTGATTATGTCAGTCAGTTCAGGGAGCGTCTGCATGCAGCTTGTATAGCGGCTAAATCAACGCTAACTACTTCTCAAAGCACTATGAAGCGGCGCTTTGATAAGAGAACAGTTCTTAGAGCTTTTCAGCCTGGAGATGATGTTCTGGTTCTATTACCACTTGTAGGTTCCTCTTTACAAGCTAGGTTTTCTGGTCCTTATCGGATCGAGTCCAAGCTTAGTGATACAGACTACGTCATTCGTACTCCTGACCGTAGCCGAAAAACGCGAGTTTGTCATGTTAATATGCTTAAGTCTTATGTCTCTCGAGAAGAAAGTACCTCAGATGATTTGAAACAAGTCTCCTCTGATAACTCTGGTTTTAGCCTTCCTGTTGCATCCGTTTCTGTGTTTTCGAGCTCTGGTGTTGATGATGATGGTTTAGATGCGTGTTTGGCTCCTGCACTTTGTGCACGTTTGTCAAATTCTAGTATTTTAAGTGACTTGTCCTCATTTTTATCTGGTCTCGCTGTCAGTGAGCAACAGGAGATGGTAAATTTGATTGCAGAGTTTCCAAACCTTTTTTCAGATGTTCCTAGACGTACTCATGTCATCGAACATGACATTGATGTTGATGGTCACGCTCCAATTAAACAGAATTCATATCGAATAAATCCAACAAAACGTGCTATTATGAAATCAGAAGTACAATATCTCCTTGATAATGGTTTGGCAATCCCTAGTTTTAGTCCCTGGAGCTCACCCTGTCTTTTAGTTCCTAAGCCTGATGGTACCTCACGTTTCTGTACTGATTACCGTAAAGTAAACGCAGTGACTCGTTCAGATTCTTTTCCTCTCCCTCGTATTGACGACTGTGTAGATAGAGTTGGATCAGCTAAATATGTCAGTAAGCTGGATCTACTTAAGGGTTATTGGCAGGTGCCTTTGACAGCTCGAGCTTCTGATATTTCTGCCTTCGCTACTCCTGATAGCTTTCTACAATACACAGTGATGGCTTTTGGGATGAAAAATGCACCTGCAACATTCCAAAGACTGATGAATCAGGTTTTGTTTGATGTATCCCATTGTGAAGCTTACCTCGATGATGTAATCATTTATACAGAAACGTGGGATGAGCACCTATCTGTTCTTCGAACGGTTTTTCAGCGCTTAGACGCAGCTTCATTAACTTTGAATTTAGCCAAATGTGAGTTCGGAAAAGCCACCGTAGTTTACTTGGGGAAGGAAGTTGGACAGGGTCAAGTTCGCCCAGTAAATGCCAAGGTTGCGACTATTCAAGAATTCCCTGTTCCTTCTACAAAACGTGAACTGCGCCGCTTCCTAGGAATGGCTGGATATTACAGGAGTTTTTGTCGAAATTTTGCTTGTATTGCCTCTCCTTTAACAGACCTTTTGAGTTCTGCGCGTTCTTTTATTTGGACAACTGACTGTCAGAGTGCTTTTGACTCTATTAAGGCCCTGTTGTGCAGCTCCCCTGTTCTGTCTGCACCTAACTTTGCACTGCCATTTAAGCTGGAGGTAGATGCCAGTGCTACTGGTGCTGGTGCTGTACTTCTACAGGAAGATAATTCGGGAATCGATCACCCCGTGTGTTATTTTTCAAAAAAATTCAATCAGCATCAACTTAAGTATTCGACTATTGAAAAAGAAACTTTGGCTTTGTTACTTGCTTTACAGCATTTTGAAGTCTATGTAGGCTCTAGTTCACAGCCTGTTCAGGTATTCACAGATCACAATCCACTTGTGTTTCTGTCTCGCATGTATAACAGTAATCAAAGGCTGATGCGGTGGGCTTTGCTAGCTCAAGGGTACTCACTAGAGATTCGGCACAAGAAGGGCACAGATAATGTAATGGCTGATGCTCTTTCTCGTGTGTGAACCTTTTATGGGGGGGAGTGTTACGTCCATATAGGACGTATGTTTTGCTTGCTTCCCTTTCGTTCTTTCTCTCTCTCTCATTCTCTCGCTTATTAGGAACCCTCCCACTTGTGCGTGTGATTGGCTGGAGTCCCGTAACGAAATTTCATCTGATTGGCTGGCTGAAATTGCATGGCGTATATCTTCGACGGCTGCGCCGGATGTTATCGAGGCTTTCCTCCATGGCGGCTTGGGGCGATTGTTTTTAAGATCCGAACCGCAGCGCAGCTTGTTTGTTTTATTGCTAGCGATTTTCTACTCTCCTCTCAAATGAAATAGCTTAGCTTTACCTCTTGTTCTATACCCAGTTATCTCTGCAGTTAAACTGTAAGCTCATGATCTGTCTCTGTAAATGTTCACTCTTATGCCGACCAGGTTGTAGGAGTGGGTGCCATTTCTTTTGATCTTGTTTTCTCCTGTTTTTGGTATAGTTAGGGAGTTAGGAAAGACTGACTGTACTTTTGTTTCTTTATGTTTGCATAGGTAAGTTAGTTATCTAACATTTCTAGCTAGGCTTGTTATGTTTATTGTTTTGGCGCTTGCCCACTCTGACGTTCTCCTGTGTCATATACACAAAAGAGCAGCATAAAAAGAAAATAACACGATTTGACCTGTTTAAACGTCAACTGGCTCTCTTTTGTCTTTTTTTTATGTTATGATCA
>NW_023495655.1:0-1244 GCF_904425465.1 Colossoma macropomum | reverse complement strand
GGGACGCAGTTCTCAGTCTCTCTCTGTTTCAGCACCCCGGAGGGAGAAATGCAGTCCCAAGGGAGGACTGGCGACCCACACAGCCATGAGCACATGCCTGTATCGTGTGTTTACTAGGAACTGTCCCAGTAAACAGTCTGTAACCCCTTCTACAAAGCAACTGTCAATTTAGCAACCACATAGGATATTATAGCAACTGCCTAGCAACACCTTAGCAACTGCCTTGGATACCATAGCAACCACCTACCAACACCCTAGCATCCACACTGAATACCACAACAGACACCTAAAAACATCTTAGCAAACACCTGGAATACCATAGCATCTGCCTAGCAACCACCGCAGGTACCACAGCAAACACCTAGCAACACCTTTGCAACACTTTAGCAACCATCTGTGATACCATACCAACCACTTAGCAACCACCTAGGATATCATAACAATTGCCTAGCAACACCTTAGCAACTGCCTGGGATACCATCACAACCGCCTGGCAACCACTTGGGATACCATAGCAACCACCTAGCAACCACCATGGGTACCACAGCAACTGCTTAGCAACACCTTAACAACCATCTGTGATACCATAGCAACCACTCAGCAACCACCTAGGATACAGCAACTGCCTAGCAACACCTTAGCAACTGCCTGGGATACCATAGCAACCACCTGGCAACATCTTAGCAACTACTTGGGATACCACAGCAACCGCCTGGCAACACCTTAGCAACTGCCTCGATTACCATAGCAACCGCCTAGCAACCACTTGAGATACCATAGCAACCACCTAGCAACACCCCAGCAACCACATCACATCCCATAACAACCACCTAGCAACACCCCAGCAACCACATCACATCCCATAACAACCACCTAGCTTCACGTCCATAAACGTTAATAAACTCTCCTTTGCACATTAATGACAACACTGTACAGCACAATCCTGCAAAGTGAAGTTTCCATCATTCAAGGAAACAAGTTAAAAATACTTTATTCTTAAATGAACACTGACACAGTTCCACAAACGTTTTCCCCTTTAAATAAATGTATAGTTCCTCAATTCTAACAGATGTTTCTGAATATAATAAACCATGTTTTCAAACAGAAGTTCTGCATAATAAACAATGATTTAAAATTTACTCCTCTGAGAGAAATTAAATTCTCATTGGTTCTGCAAAACTTCTGTACCACCTACAAAACTAATCACAGTCTTTGTGTCTCAAACTCCTCTTAAAGTCCTGACT
>NW_023495654.1:0-785 GCF_904425465.1 Colossoma macropomum | reverse complement strand
TTTGGGTTTTGGGTTAGTCAGTCAGTGTTTTTTCACTCCAGACACTTTTTTTTCGTAACAGCACTTTTTGGCACCTACCCTGGCTAATTGACAGAAGTGCACATTTGGATTTTTAATGTAATGTAATACTTATTTACATAATCATTTTTCCACTTGAAATTTCAATTAAATGTTTTTTTATTTCAAATGCATTTCAACCACATAAAAAGCTAAAAATCAGCAAAAAGTTGAGACCAAGTGGCAGTGATTAAGTTGATTTTCAATGCGATACTTTAAATTGTTTCTTTTTGATTACATTTTCAGTTTCAATAGCATTTTAGCCACATTACATCCAACACTATAATGAACTAGTGCAACTAAGTGGCAGCAATGATGTACAACCTTTGCCGCATGCTTTACACCACTACTAACATTTTGAATGCAATGCAATACTTTCATTATTTTTTCCAGTTGCATTTTGTTTCATTGTTACTTTTACAAATGGTTTTAGTGTTGTGTGTGATCGAGTTGACCTGCATTACATTAATAATCCAGAGATTATGTGTCATTACTGCCACCTAGCTGTACCCTATATAGTTGTGTTTAGTGTTGTAATATGGTTGAAATGCTACTGATGTCAGAAAAAAATAATATAAATAAAAGAAATAAAATAATGTAGAGAAGAAAAAGATATTGCAAAATTTACAAAGGGTGTGTGCCATTAGTGCAACGTGATTTACAGTTTTACAGATTTACACTTTACAGACAGTCTTAACGTAGTACACAACGGGGGTCAAATCCATCAT
>NW_023495653.1:0-7653 GCF_904425465.1 Colossoma macropomum | reverse complement strand
TTTAATGGAGTGTTAATTAAATAGCGATGATGTAAAGGTGATGAAGGAGTCTTGCTTGTATAAGATGTTTATTACAAAGTAAAACAGTATCATATCAAGCACTATAAAGTACTTGAGAGAGGAGTGTCCCCCTGCAGACCAATATAACCAACGGCTTATATAGGGTGCTTGTTTTCGAAAAAGGGAACAGAACATATGGTCCTTTTTAAAATGATCTGTCTGGAACTAAGAGAGGAAAGGGAGAGAGAGAGGCCCACTCCCTAATGGGGCCTTTAGACCAGGGGCCCCCTAACTTAAACATTCCAAACCTGCAAAAACAGAAATCATAGAACTCCTAGATACTACAACTTCAACTTATACTAAAAGTTAAGTGTTTTTGCCTTCTTGTGTAAAGCTACTCTTTCAATGATACTTCATATCCCCCCTTCGAGGCTCCATAGAGTCTCGAAAAACAAAAAAGTAACAAATACATGTGTGCAGTTATAACAAAAAAACAGTTCCACCTACACATGCTTCCTACAGCGTAACCTTAGCAATGCAACAACTTTCTGGAGTGTGAGAGTGAAAAAACCTGTCAGGCAGCTATCTTTCCTGAAATATCCATCAAACAATCTAGACAGGAAAAATTCTCTCACTGCCCCTCTGCCTTAGGCGACCACATAGAGTACTCCAGACCACTTTAAAAAGGAGAAATTTTGACAAATCGTATAGAGATATGACTTAAGCAAATACATATGGAAACCTCAGAAAATAAAATCAAAACAATGTCCACATTCAGGCTGGTCGACCCATCGGACCTTCCATGGCCCTTTCCTTGCCTAACACCATATCCCTAGCACCGAAAAGAAAAAAACATCTGAGGTCCCAATGTACTCACCCCATAACAGAAAACATCAGTCTTCAAGCAATTAAAACCAAGAAAGTGTTATAAATTTAAGTACTACTTATGCAGTAAACAACTCAAACACTCAATCCAACTATTATGTCTTACTAAGATTATCACTACCTTATAAATGTTCTCTATCAATATCACGTATTACAATATAATAAAACAAAATCCAATACTATGCAAATATATATATGAAGACAGCAGCGTCGACTCTCAGTGTAGTGTCGATGATGTGTTGACTCTGGGCATTGTATCACAGTGTCCTTATTCAAAGTCCTTCAGTCCATTCTTATTGTCCATGCACATTGGGGTCCCCGAAGATCCAACCACCCTTACAGTGGTCTTCCTCCAACATCGTTCTTGAAGGAAAGAAAGAAAACCACCAACCAGTATCTTTTGCAAAAACGACAGATGCAAATTGAAACATCACATATGGGTTAACACCTTATAAGTAAATGTGAAATTCACAGTATCATACTTTCACATTATTCCAAGTTATAAATCACCTTTTTCATTTCTCCCTGCTATTATCCCCCTCTATAGTAAGAAGCTACTAAATACCAAAATAGTAACAGAAATACATGTTAAGACTATAATAAAAGTAGATATTCTAAATGGATATTTCTCCATCAGTTCGCCTTCTATCACCACTTCCTCGTCATCGTCTGTGTCAGTCCTATGTAGTAATGGCATCTGAACTTGATCTTCAGGCATCACAACTCCAACCCATTTCAATATCATAGCCTTCGCAAAGGTTAACAACAATGTACAGAAACAGAACATCACACTCACTGATATAAGAACTGCTACCATAATCTGAACCAACACTGCTCCCAATGCTCCTAATTTCTCCTGCAACCAAGCATTCGCAGACCATCCAGCTCCTTCCGATGGGCCAAACGCATCCCTTATATGCTTCAGTGCATCTATGACACTAGTCATACCGTCAGAACTATCAGGAATCAAAGTATAACAGGCATCACCAGTTAAGTTTAGAGCCACACATCGGCCCCCTTGTCTGGCCAAAAGATAATCAAGAGCCATGTCATGTTTCAGCAACGTCAGTCTGTGACTCTTTTGAGTATTTGACAAGTATTTAAAACCTCTTATAGTCTCATTTGCCACACCCTGTAGGGTGTAGGTAATATTATCAATGTGATCTGCCAAAAATGTCACTCCATACCATGGAAATAATCCTATACCCCACTTCTCTCCTAGGCTTATCCTCCAATAAAAGGACTCCAGATTATGAAATTGTGCCAGTTCCCTTTTCTTCCTACTTCCAGAAATAGCATCGGATTGAACCTCATCAGATACTTTTCCCTTCTGGACAGTAAAAACCTCATATGGAAGCTTCAACGTTGCCATTTAACAGCATCCTATCCACCCATACGGTAGAAATATATATGCCTTATCACCACAAACCCCACAGATTTCACATTCAACGGATCAGGGATCGCTGTCATCATATTTTCATACTGATTAAGTAAATTCACATATGGTAACTCTCCCAACCAAGAACAATTATGTTTAGGTCTAAACAAATGCACTGACAGAGCCATCACCTTATCTTCTGCTGATTGCTACTGGTATAACCACGATAATGCATAAAATTGACATTCAGCACTTAATCATTCTGCTACCTCTCTGAAATTGAAGGCCATGTGCCTGGTGTTGGAACTTTTACCACACATGGACAATTCAGCTTCCTAACCGATCTTACAGAATGAGTTAACTGCTGGAACCATAAGTTCCTACCTGCCCCTGGGTCTGCGATTTGTAACTATGATTAGTCACGTCTTCTGGTGTCCAGTCAAAGTCAAAAAACTCCTCTTCCACGTCTAAAATAGTCCTCTGAGCTGTCACAGATGAATCTGCATCATGCTCTTCCACCATCTGCTCTCTAGGTTCAAAATCCTCATTACTACTATTCACACTAAGCTCTATCTTTAACATAGGTTTCTGGGTTATATTTACTCCTTTAAAGTTCAAAGATGTCATACCAGGTGTCTGTGTCAAATTTACAAATTTCCTAGGTGACAAAATAAAAATTGCACCATCCCTGTAGTAGCCTTCATCCCCTTCAAAGTCATAGCTAAAATAATAGTCTCATCAATGCAACATTCACCCTTGGAGTGGTTGCTGTGGTGAATCGTTCCTGAACTCTTGTAGCAACCATGAAAACTCCAGTAGAACTCAAATCTTCTATCATAACTACTAACTTACGAGTTCTATAACCCTCTCTCCACATATTTTCTACTGGTTCTCTTGAGCCTTCAACATCTCCTCTCTTCTTTACCTTCAACAACTTACTCCTCTGTAATCTTTCTCCTAACTTCCCCCCCTTGCAACCTGAGCTGACCCCGTGCCTCCTCAATCATCAGTTCTCACTCCGTGTCAGCACAGGCCTGCTGCTTCCTCTCTCTCTCTCTCTCTCTCTCTCAATACATGCACTTTTCTCTCTTTTTCTCCCTTTCTGTCTCTCTCTCTCACTCTCTCTCTCTCTCTCTCATCATTTTCTTTTTCCCCTCTTTCTGTTATTCTTCTCTTTTTCTGTTTCTTCTTCTCTCTACCTTTTTTATTTCTCCCTCTTTCTCCTCTCCAATTCTCACACACACCCCATAGATGGATAAAGGAAGACACAGATCAGAATTAAATATCAAATGAACCCACTAGGTATTTTTAACAACACAATAAGCAATTCAAGATTATTCACGCCCTTTATCTGCCAACACTTAGGTCATTTGTATCTATACCAAATGTTTTCCTCCTTTAAACAACCAATTATCATCAATAAAGAAATTTCAGTTTATTATTTCAGTTTATTTCACTCTAATAACATCTTAAATACTTATTAAATTTTTCTTTACCCATGCACACAAACATCCTCACTGGTCTCTCCACTCCTCTCCAAAATCATAAACGTCCTTCTTGGGGGCTCATAAATCTTATCAAAGTCCCCTCGAAAGAGGCTCAGAAGTTTTATATAAATTCATAAAGTCCTCTATTCTGAGACTCATAAGTCTTATCAGATCCAAAAACGTCCCCCAAGAAAGCATAATTTTAACAAAATCAAAGAAACGTCCTCTCAAAGAGGCTCATATAAGAGGGGGGGGGGGCAACCCCCCTCACACAGAAACACACAGCGAGCTCAAAAACACAGAAGACAAAAAAATAACATTTAATCCTATAGCATGCTTTTTCCTGCCGCTCCTTTTTTTCCCTTTTTCTTCTAAATTTATGCTCCTTTATGAGGTGTGAATGTTCAGTAAAACGCTGCTTCAGACACTGTTCATCAACTAGTGTTCGAGTGGGAACTTTACAATTGAATTTTCCCTTCCACACCTCCAGTTCCTTAGAACTGACCCAGAAATTCACCTAGTGATTCTCCAGGATTTTAGGCCCGTCTAAAACCACCTCCCAGAGGGCTTTGGTCCAAATCTGCGGCTCCTTTTCACTTTTAACTCTTATCTTCTCTATTTTTTTTTAACTCTTATCTTCTCTATTTTCTATAACTTCTCTTATTTCTTGCCTCTTTTTCCCCATTAATCTAATTTCCCAGGTCCCTGGGCTGTTACTTTTCACTTTTTCTCTTTTTAACCTTAACCTATTTCTCTAAGCCAACTTAGCCAACACGTCTTACCGTTAAGTAGATAAGGGCACAACCTTCATTAATTTTGCATGGTGTTATTTAGCTCACCGTACCGTTACTAATTAGGCTATTCTACACTTTTACACCAGCTTTCCTTTTCTCTATTATACTCCCCCTCATCAACACAGCATGGCATGCACACATGGCATTCTTGTTGTTTATTAAGTAGTGATGATGTGATGATGAAGAAGAAGTCTCCACTGACACTGTCTTCCTTGTATACAATGTTTACTACAAAGTAAAACAGTATCATATCAAGCACTATAAAGTACCTGAGAGAGGATCCGTGCCAATTCTAAAAAGTGTCCCCCCCCCAGAGCACTAGAGCCAATGGCTGCTTGTTGTTGAAACAGGAGACAGAACATATGGTCCTTAGTAGAATGATCTCATCTATTTGGAACTAAGAGAAGAAGGGAGAGAAGCCCACTCTCTATGAGGGCCTTTGGACCAGGGGCCCCCTAACTTAAACATTCCAAACCTGCAAAAACAGAAAACATAGAACTCCTGGATTCTACAACATCAACTTATACTGAAAGTTAAGAGTGTTTTTGCCTTCTTCTGTAAAGCTACTCTTTTAAAGATACTTCAGGAGCCAGACCAAGTCATGTACTGTCTTTAAAAATACTCAGATATCATGACCATTAAAACACATTTCCGTACTCTGACTGACCCTTGTGACATCAACACCTGATTTAAAACCTTTTAATTTAAAACCTGCTCTCTATAAGTCTGAAGTTACACTTGATACAAGCACATGCATGCATTTTTTCAAGTCAATTTGCCGCTTAATGCCCCCATCTCTCTAGAGGAGTTAGCGTGCTCTTGTTAACATGAAGAAATGGAAGGTCCCCAGGGTGGGACAGAATTCCACCAGAGCTATAATCTTTCTTTCTGGGATGAACTGGGACCATTACTACTTGATATGATCAACACAGTTATTCACAAGAGTGCATTTAACATGAATGTTAACACCGCTATAATCACATTACTTCCCAAACCAAATAAAGATCTGACTCAATGCGGCAATTATAGATCTCTTTCCCTTCTAAATGCGAATGTTAAAGTACATGCCAAAGTGCTGACAACATGATGAGTCACATTTGAGAAAAGCTGATACACAATGACCAATTTGTTTTTATCAAAACCTGTCTAGCATCTGTTAATGTGTGTTGCCTGTTACACATCATTCATGGGGCGGGTAGCATTGACTTTCCCTGCTCAATCCTATCGCTTGATGCTGAGAAAGCATTTGATAGGCTGGAGTGGGAGTATCTCTGGACTACTCAAGGAGGAATCAGAAAGAGCCCCTGATGTCTCCTGAGATCCCTGAGCTACCCTGGCTGAAGGTGGCTGCAGACATCTTTGAAATCAAAGGTCAGTCATTCTTGTTGGTTGTTGACTACCTGTCCAAATATCCTGAAGTACTGAATATCACAGGTAAGTCCACACACACAGTGGTCGGCAAAATGAAGGCAGTTTTTGCCAGATATGGCATACCAAAAGAAATCATCTGTGACCATGTTCCATTCTCCAGTTATGGAACGCGACAGTTTGCCACAGAGTGGTGCATCAAACTGACACATTCCAGCCCATGTTATCCACAATCCAAAAGGCTGGCAGAAAGAATGGTACAGACGGTAAAGCAGGTACTAAAGAAGCCAAAACAGTCAGGTGTGGATCACCACCTAGCCCTTCTTCACTTGAGAAATACCCCATCACAGGTTTGAAACACTCTCCTGCACAGATCCTAATGGGTCATGTTCTCAGGAGCACTCTACCCGCTACCAGTGCAGTCCTCTTCCCGGCCACGCCTAAAGGTGTTCGTCCAGCACTAGCACGGTTGCAGAAGAGGCAGACGCACCACTACAACAGAGGAGCAAGACCTCTTCCAGTGCTGCAGGCTGGTAACACAGTACGCATGGAGACAGCACAGGGGTGGCAACTTGCTACACAGAGATGAGCCCAGGTCCTATGATATTGTAACAATGTCAGGCCAAAAGTTTTGTCGCAACAGACACCACATTAGGAAGACTCTACACAGTCACAAAGCCACAGACCCTCACACAATGGAAGAGGAGCCAGTCGTACCACCACTGACAGTGTCAGAGGACCAACATATTGAGTCTCCCCAAGACCCTCCTCCTACCGGCCCCATCTATACCAGAGTGGCAGAGCAGTAAGGGCCCCACTGAGATTACAGGATTACTGCACAGACCAACGGTAAAGGTTGTGTCCCGCTGATGGGTTATGTGCTAGCAACCTCTAACCCTTCCTGTCACTTCCCCACACTTCATTCGACAAAAAAAAAGAAAAAAAGATGGGAGGGGATATGGGTGAATAATAGGACACTAAAATGACATAAAAAAAAAAAACTGTTTCGAACTAGCTGATAATAATAAGTTAGTATAAGCTTGTTTTCTAGCTTTGGTTTGTTCTTCTTAATGATGAAGAGTGAGTACAGTTACGTTATGTCTGCAGCACCTGTTAATATGGTAGTGCTTCTTGTTTTTAGAGGAAAAGGGGGATGTAGTATATCGTGTCCTGCACCAATATTAACTAAACAGCAGTTACCGTATATATACAGTAGGGGCGCTGTGGAGCAACGGTTAAGTGCAACTGGAAAAATGTGTTTTCATAGAATGAGAGTTGCTTGTTTTGTATTGCATCTGCCAGCACGTCTTAATAAACAGGTTTACATTTAATCCTTCAGTTGCCACATATGTTTGTTAAGCTTCCACATCTCAAGAACAGAACACCACACTCTCCAGTGCTGCCTCCTTTCACCAGCACTCTTTGCTCTCTCCCTTGAACCACTGACTCAGAAAACTAGATAACATCCGTTAGTGTCTCCCATCACTTTCTGTAATACAGAGCATTGGACATCATTATATGGTGATGATATCCTTCTCTACATAGGTAATGCAGGTTCTCATTACCATATTTGCTCTCTACTTTTAATTTTGTCTGGTTATAAAATCAGCTGGACTAAATTATCACTGATGCATTTAAATTCACTTGCATCTCAAACTCCTCTGCCCTCTCATACATCAATAGTTAAGTACTTTAGGTATCTCAGTGTTGATATTTTTGCTTCTATGACCTCCATTGCAAT
>NW_023495652.1:0-130528 GCF_904425465.1 Colossoma macropomum | reverse complement strand
ACAAAGCTACACATGGACTGCTTTTTTTATTGAGGCACAATACAACTCAGCCAATCAGAACAAAACTATTTATGTATTTATATATTTACATATTGTGAGTTATAATCAAACTCTCATTAAACAGATTACAAAGTTATGCGACTGAGAGGTGACAATAGTGATGCTTGTAATGGGATCCTGCAGCAGAAAAACAGCAATGAGAATAGCAATTGGGTTCCTGTACCATATCCTAAAGGAGGAAACAGCACAGCTGAAGCTGATGACATATGCTCTAAGCTGAACTGTGGTAAATCCAGCAACTTGACACAATGGAATGAATCTGAGATTTGGCTCACATGTACAGGTAAGCGTGCTTATACAGCACATTAATTAGGTTAAGATTTCCTAGCTTGAGATAAGATGTTGTAAGATTCCTATATTAAGATACGTAAGATACGTGGGCGAGCTACTGTTAGCAATGGTAAATATTGTTTGTTTGTAACTTTTCAGCAAGAAAATGTACTGAATTAAACAGGTAAGACTGGTAAAGCTGTTCACTGGTAACACTTTAAAGAATTTAAAGATTGAATGACTTACATTTGCTATTGTTGAAGCTTTTAACAGCTTTTAAAAGTGTCTGATCCACTCGTACCAGCACAACACACACTAACACACCACCAGTCAGTGTTACTGCAGTCCTGAGAATGATCCACCACCCAAATAGTACCTGCTCTGTGAGGGTCCATGGGGGTCCTGACCACTGAAGAACAGGGTAAAAGGGGGCCAACTAAGTATGCAGAGAAACAGACACAACATTGAGTACCCAGAGTACAACAAAGACTGTATAAAATCAAATCAAGAAGAGCACCTCAGCAGTTAGCTTATCATTTCTTAATGCAGCTGCAGCATGTGATGTTTGTTTAGCTGCGGCGGTGCAGACCAAGCATTGTGACTCACAGTGAAGAAGCTAGTAACGCAGGTCTTGGTGCAGCAGCGGTGTGTTTTTCCTCTTACATTGGGCTTGTTAATTCGTCTTCTGGAGTGTTTGAATGTCAAAACATCTTCCACAGCACACATATCCTGAATGTTACTCCTTAGCTAGCTGAGATTCATATTATAACATGTTAGTAACGCTTATCACATGCAGATACATTAGTCTCAGTGCTTTTCCCGCATGGGGGAGCAGGATGACCAGTAGAAATAACAACAAATTATCAATACTGAATAAAAGCAGAACTTACTAACTTTGAAGGCTTACCTGTTGTCATTCCTCATCAAGTCACTCAATGTGACAGAACATTGTATGAGTAAATTAGGCAAAAATCATATTTGCTTAAATATAATGGCTTTATTTTTAATGGATATATATGTCGTGTTGATGTGGAAACAGGTCAGATTTGAGCGTGGGTAAAGATGTGATGCTGATTCAATGCTTTAGTAGTATTTGAGATGGAGTTTCAGGCTGAAAAATGAAAAAAAATCCTAAGATAATCAGATGCTGTGGACCCAAACAGCTCTCATGAAATGACACAGAGAGGAAATTAAATTTGATCATGTTAAATATTTCTATGTAATGGCGTTCATAACTGGTAACAAAACATGTATCTAGAACCTACAGTAGTGAGCATAAAGAGTAGCAGTATTGTGCGATTAGGATCAATGTGCAACAAGGACACAAACATAATTAACCAAATAAATAAATAATTTAAAATAAACTGAACAATCAAATAATAAAAACACAACAAAATAAAACATTCTCTTAGCCACCCCCAGTCCTGCCACCACCCACCTCGGAGAGGCTGAGCCTGCTGGAACCTCACTCTAACAAAAATGTAGAAGTTGGCAGCTCTGTAACTGACTTTGCTCTGTTCCACTGTGCATTTATTTTATGTACTAAATCTGCTAAATAATATGGATTTAATATCTCAGTTGCTACTTTCTAAGAGAATTAACATCCTGAAGAAAATAAATGTGGGATGCATTTTTAATCAACAGAATAATACACAGTTTTTGTATGTAAAGACACTATATAACAGAATATAGAAATAGAAATGCAGAAATAAAACAAAAAGGTTTTATTTGCTTTGAAGTCGTTTGTCAGACAGTATGTTTGGCTCTTTTTTGCTCTGACTGCACAACATATGCACCATTTTCTCTTGTTCTCTTGTTGATGGCCACAATATCATTTTGTGCTTTGTTTTTGTTCATCTTAAAGTGAAACAAGCTTCACATCAGTGTAATCTGTTATTCACAGTTATGTATTTTGAATTTAGCTGACTAACTTTTTAAGACAGAACAGACAGTGAAACTTCACCCTGTGCTTTTCAGACCGTGTTAAAGTGGAGCTGGAGCATGGTTGTTCTGGGAAGATCTACGTGAGGCTGAACGAGACCCGCCATGATGTGTGCTTTGATGGAATGACTGAGGAGGCGCAGAAGACGATGGGGAAGCTGGTGTGCCAGCAGCTGAACTGTGGGAAAATGGTCGGTGTCTCGTGGGGGTCTGACGTGAAGAATGTGCTGCTGAGGCAGGTGGACTGCAGTGGACAGGAGGACGCGCTGTGGGAGTGCCTAGCCAGATATGGGCCCGGTCAGCCCTGCCAGAGCACTGCCACAGTCTCATGTGCAGGTGAACCATATCCTCAGTCCTGGTTAGTTGGGATATTGCCAGATCAGCAGTTTTCTGACCTGGCCAAAAGTAGAGAGGGTTGAATGATATGGACAACGTACCACACTGCATTTCTTTTGCTACATATGACATTTGCAATATACCTTGTGATGTAAAATACTGGTGAAACCTTGATGTGGTTTAAGATTGGCCTGCATTACTTGGTTAGATCACACATATACCATTTTTTCAGAAAATCAACCCCATAAAACACTTATCAGGAACACACCTGTGATTAGCCAGAGTGGGGATGAACGATATGGCCAAAGTTTATATCACGATATATTTCTTAATTTCAGTTGATACAATATAATTCCGATATCGATATGAACAATATAAAAGCCACAGAAAAACTGCCAAGAATGCCCACAACAGATGTCTGTACCTACAAAGTTCTGAAAAATGAATTTGCCATGTCTATGAAATCTCCTCCTATAAAACTACATAAACTTTTAGAAATGAAAATGGTACAAATAAATCAATGTTCACCTTTTATTTGTATTCAGCCTTCATATACGAACAAGAAACGTGACATCACCATCATATAAACATAAACTTCTCAGCTTTGTCAATATTAATATCTTCAAACTACAACATAGGCTGATTATCTTATCCTTATGTACGTAGATTGAAACAAAAGTGCTTCAGCCAGGATAAGGAATATGAAAAGTGCTCAGAGTTGCTGCAGAATACAGAAAAAAGAGTGAGCAACAATAAAAACACATGTTGCTGCGGGAGGGACATGTTTGAGGGTTGATGACACCCTATGATGGGCCCTAGAGGTTTCTGGCAAGAAATACAGGCTGGTCTACATTGTCTGGCTTCAAAGCTGCCCTTTTACATGTGACAATGTTGCCACCTGTGCTAAAAACCCTCTCAGAGGGGTAGCTTGTGGCCTGAATGCACAAGTACTGTTTTGCCAGTTTGCTTACTCTGAGGAAGTTCTTTTGATAGACTTTCCACCAATCCAGAGGATCTGAGTCATTGTCAGCATCTGGAGCCAGAAGGTAGTTGCCGAGCTCCCTCTCAACTGCCTGCTGTGCACTCAGGCTGGCTGTGTTGGCAGTGGTGGGCCTGTTTGAAAAAAAGCTAGCCAGAGACCGCTTTGCTTTCTTGGCTGGTTGCACTGCTGCAGAAGCTTCTCCCATGGCTTCTTCACTGGACTCTTCTTCCCTTACCACAACAGCTCTCTCTCCCTTCAGCATCTCCAACACGGCTCTGTCTTTGATGTATTCTCTCTTCTCCTCCTGAGTGTACTGAAGCTTGAATCTTGGGTCAACGAGGCATGCCATGTCAAGCAGATCATCCATTGCTGGGTCATCATACTTTTCGTTGAGGTATCCCATCACTGTTGTCTTTATGGTCCGCGTGAGCTCTGTGTCATCCCCTGCTTCCTTGAAGATGGAGGTGTTGAAGAGATGCATGACTGGTTTTAAGAATGACACACTGACATAGGACTCACCGGACAAGGCATCAATGAATTCGAGGAGTGGGCTCAGAGCTGAATCTATAGACTCTAAAACGTCCACATCTTGCCAGGTGGGAATTAGTGACCTGGTCTTCTTGTCCTTTGAGAGGACCTCTGTGATGGCCCTTTTCTGCTCCAGAACCCGCTTTACCATTTGTTGACGGGAGCCCCATCTTCTTGGTGTCTCACTCATGAGCCTGTGCTTTGGCAAGTTGTACTCCTCCTGAGCAGCTGCAAGGTCCTGCTTTTTCTTCAAGGAGAAGGAGAAGGCAGCCGCCACCTTTTTACAGACCTCAATTGCTCTGTCCACTCGCTTGTCTTGGTTAACTTTCTCTGTAGATAGAGAGAGAAAAATGTTGCCGTGTATAGTTCTCATATGTATTTGTATTTTTAACTATAATTTTTTCACTTCTTTATATAATTCTTACAGCAAAATCCCAATTCTCCTGCTTAGACACATTTTTTGTTTTTATTTCACACTTGATTTGGCAAACATCTGTTCCTATGTCAATAAAACACCTTTGAATTTGAGAGAATTGCTGTATGTATCGTCCATACAAATATGTATTTCTTGACTAAAGATGAAATAAATAGCCTATAGAATCACATAAATCAGGGGAATGAAATCACCTAATGAAACTATAGGCCTACTAAGTAATATCTAGTGTCTGGGTATGGTATGGAGCATTATGCTGAGCAGCGAGCAGCCACTAAAGGGTGCAGTGTAGTGCTCCAGAGTTATACACAACACAAAGTGTTTTATTTATCAAATGCACAGTATAACACATGCTCAATGAAATTCTCATGTCACGGCAAGCAACAACTATATAGCAGGCATAAACTGCACACAATAAAAATGTGTGCAATTACAAACAAATATAAAGAATATAAAAATAGCTATCAAAAACATGCAAGCACTGCTATGATATGTTTAGGTTATTTTGTGTATGGCATAGCCACTGCAATGATTTTCGTAACAAAAATATACTCATACCATACACAAAATAACTTAACATAGGCCTCAAACGTATATTAACTGTGTATAACTTACCAATAGCAGAGTTCAGTCGGTGCCCGAAGCATTGTAGTCTTGTCCATCCGTTCAACTCAGTGGCTTTGATGACATTGGTCCCGCTGTCTGTGGTAATGCAGACCTGGTGGTCCTCACAGAGTCCCCAGGAAGCGAGCGCATCCGCAAGTCCGGCAGCAATTGCTTTGCCCGTGTGATCCTCAGGAAAGTAGACCGTGTCGAGGCATAAGCTGACAAGCTTCCAGGCTTTGTCAATAAAGTGGATTGTCAGGCTCATGTACGGTTCGGAGGTTAGGCTGGACCACAGGTCAGCTGTGGCCACAAAATACGACACTGACTTCAGCTACTCCTCCACCCTTTCCCTAACTTCACCGTAAAGCTTAGGTATAGCTGTGCGTGAAAAATACCGGCGGCCAGGGAGTTTGTATCTGGACATCGTTTTCCTGAATCCTACATTTTCCACCGTACTAAACCGCATCATGTCCTTAGCCAAGAAGTTTGTTACAGCTTTAGTGGTGTCTTTATGATGCTTGGACTGTTTGTCATATGGCATGAACGCAGCTACCCGTGTTTGCTGCATGGGTTTCTCTTTGCTTGACACACCTGCTGGTGATGGTGGGGGTGCTGGTAATGTTTCAGGGACAGGTTGGCTTAAACTTTTATGGTGCCTCATCTTCAGACTCTCAGAATATTCTGTCGAGTGGAACTGCTTCAGATGATGGAACAGAGTCGATGTGTTTCCGCTGCTAGTCGGCACCACTCTACGGCACATTTTGCAGCACACTGAAACCTGAAGTTTATCCAATTTTCCATAGCCGAACCACTTCCACACCACTGAATTAGTCTTTCCTCTCTTATCAACTATTTCGTCTGCTTCATTATCACTCGTGGAAGCTTGTTCAGTCACATTTGTATTGCGGTCAGCAGTACTCATTTTGCGGCTAGAACATGCCACGTTGGAACCGAACCGAACCTAGCCTAGCCTGCTATTGCTGAGCACTGGCTGCATGCCTGTGGTGTACGTCATCAATCACTGTGTTTTGCTTTTTCAGCTCGGCTTGAATGCAATGAACTGACGGCAGCGCCCTGTAATGAACGTCAGTCAGTGCAGATGTTGTAAATAATGTTTATCGAAATATTGGAAATGTGTTTAAAAATCATATCACCATCATTGAAACATTTTCTATCGCGATATATATTGATATTGAGTTATTGTCCAGCCCTAAGTCAGAGCAATGATTAATTTTTCTGAAAATTTTGACCTGTATCAAAATAACTTATTTTCCCAACTTTTGACTTACCATGCCAAAGTAAATCAAACACTTATAATCACAAAATGATTGTCTATTTAGGCTACTTATGGTTCAATAACTCATCATTTTGATGTAGTGAGTCTATGCATAATTTGTCTTACTAACAATAAGGCAATATTTAAAAAAATATTTCAAAATACTAACTCACGGTTAAAAGCTTTAAAATTAGCTGTTTTTAACTTAAGCACTTAATTTAAGAAGAGCATCTAAAAGTAATCTATTGTGCTGTAACTACTGAAACACTCTACTGACCCCACAGGAAGAACTGCACAACTAACGACATCACATCACACTTTTTTGTCAGTTAGCTGGATACGTTATGCCAAATACAGAGAAATAGCACATATATAATAATAAATAATAATACAAGAAATACAGAGGTGCAGAACGTATTGCCTTTCAGTGGATTCATGTTTGGGATTTTCCATTTGAATGTGCAGTGCGCCTATTCATGCCGAATTCAAAACATTGTGTCACCTTGGACTGTTTTTTGGTGAATTATGACTTATTGGTACATAAACCCACACAAACGTTGACAGAAGACCTTAGGGAGGAAATTATAATACAAAAAAAGTGTGGGATATGGGCCCTTTAATCCACATGTTCAGACTTCTGATTTGAATGTGAATTCTTTCATGTTTTCTTCCACAGAGGGTGTGAAAGCCAAGCTTAACGACCCCAGAGATAAATGTGCTGGAAGACTTGAACTGTTTTACCTTGGAAAGTGGCAACCAGTGTGTGCAGAAGGTGTCAGTCAGGAAACTCAGACCACCATCTGCAGAAGCTTGGGCTGTGGAGACGCTGTCTACTTCACCAAATATGAAGCCTCTAAACCTCAGGGACTCTCAGGCATCACCTGTACAACAAACATTTCCACATGTGATTTCAGCAAAACTAAGATCAATGAATGTTTTGCTGGCCATCTCAACTGTTCAGGTATTCTTTTGATATTTGTCTGATCTTGTAAACAATAGCACTGAAACTGATTTTGGGGCAAATCATTCTTTTGAGTCAAGCTCAGGTGAAGACCTGCTGTATTGTACCATTCAGCTCAGTAACACTGGAGTCACATCAATCAGTTTTGTTAATTTGTTTTACTATTATATCAGTTGTTTACCCTAAATAGTGAACAAACGGCACATTTTCTGTGTGATGTTTTATTTTATATCTAGCAGGCACATGAGTTTCGTAATCTGAAGAATAGATCAGGATATCATCAATGTAAGCAAACACAAATCTCCCTATCATGTCCCAGAGGACATTGTTTATGAATGATTGGAAAACTGAGAGGGCATTAGAGAGGCCGAAAGGCATGACTGAGTACTCATAGCGCCCCCTGCTGAACAACAAAAGAAACATGATGGTATCAGAATGTAACTGGGAGGAGTACTGACTTCAAAAGCCACCCCTTTATAGGAACACTCACCACATTAGCGCATGGTTCCCAGGGTCGGTGCCTGAGGTCTGTGTGGACAAGCCAGACGCTCGCCACAGAGGCTTGAGTTAAGAGCTAACAAAGGGGTTGTCCAAAATCACAGTCGCAAATCCAAAGCATAAAGTCGGAAACCAGAGCACCAAAACAGAACCAAAGGGAATAGCCAGGTATAAGTGGCAAGGGATAGACGAATTTCTTTGTGATGTCATTCAGAGCACGGTAGTCTATACAGGAGAGGAAGGTCCCCTCAAGTCCGGAGTCAATCAACACTGTAACAACATGACGGTATCAGAATGTAACTGGGAGGAGTACTGACTTCAGAAGCAACCCCTGTATGGGAACACTCACCACATTAGCATGTGGATGAAAAACCATGTTATAAGAGCTTTAATAACAAAGGAGTTGTCCAAAATCACAGTCGTCACAACCTTGACTGTTCAGGACCTTCTGCACAGCCTCTGGAACAATCGACCAGTAAGCAGACGCTCGCGGTTATAAAATACAAAAGAAACTTTATTTGTGGGATCAGGAATGAGTAACGTCGTCAGAAAACAGGCATAGGTCAGTTCCAAAATACACAGTAGATGAAGAAGGGCTACCATAACCAACAAGGGGGAAAACAGAGCAAAGTCCAGAAAACAGGCAATGAGTCAAAACCATATATCCGATAAACCAGGCAAAAGTACACAAGGGCAAATCCAAAAACAGAGTCAGAGAAAAACAGCAAACAGAAGGTCATACACACGATATATCAACAGGAAGAACGCTCAGTAGTTTCACAGTGGAAAGCAATACCTAGCAAAGAACCCAGCTCTAGCCCGGGCTAAAATACTAGCTATCTAGTCATATGACACAAACACACAGGTGAACAGCATTAGTATTCAGGTGATCTCGAGTGGTGATAGGAGGATGAGGATCTTTGTGGAGTCACATGATCTGACTGAGGATTCTGGGAAGTGGAGTGCAAGTCATTACTGGCAAGTGAGGGAAATAGCTCCGTATCTTGATTCCCCAGTGTATTCTGGGAAATGTAGTCCATTGGCTGGCTAGCCGAATGCGTGAGAGCCTCCATGTCTGCCATCTTCGGCAGTATCCTGTGGCAGTGGCAGACTGAACCAGACGCTTGCAGATATGCGAAGGAGGCATGACAAATAATAAACTGTAGTTATTTATTTATAATCATTTTTGTAATCAAGCATATTTTCAACTATGGCTCAAATAGATTTCTAGCTTCCTCTAGCTTTACAAAATACTTGCATATTACATTTACATCTAATTGGTTATGTATTATTGGAAATATTGATTAAAATTTTTGGAATGATCAAGAAATATACAAACCTTCTCCAGGAGAATTGTCATCACAGTATGGCACCCTGTATCTAATAATGGTTCTTTCTCCCAGGCTGGAGAAGGCTGCTCCTCACCGACCCTGAGAATGCATGTGCAGGTAAGGTCTATGCCCGGGACCACAATGGCCTAATTGCAGTAAGCAAAGAAGGTTGGGGGCCAGACAAAGGTGATGAGCTGTGTAAGCATCTGAAGTGCGGGAAGTTCAGTAATTACAGTGAAGAGAACCAACTGAATGAGGAACATGATAACATCTACAACTGCAGCGGGACACCCAAGAGCATCTTGGACTGTAGGGTTGACAATAAGACTGCACAGTTTCAGCATCTCAACATCAAATGTGATGGTAAGAAAAGTCTTCACTCCATCTGCTTCAGCAAAAATGGTTAAAGCATAAAGCCCAACAAGGACGTATAAAAATGTAAAAAAAAAAAAAGCCATTCTATATACTAATAGTTAAATGTTCCAAGTGATATTGTGCGATATAGCTGATGAAAAATACTTCAATGTTGAAAAACTGGTACCTGAATTGTCCAAGCCTGGTAGTTTCCACAATATGATGCTATTTATGGTTTTTCTTTACATGTGCTCAAATACTAACAAAGCAGTTGCCCTTTAACCTAATAAACATACATATTTTTAACATATATTCAACTCTAGTTCTGTTGTGTTACTGTGCCCAGTGTTTAGTCATCTGAAGCTAAATGAAGTAGGAAATATTCTTTGTTGTGTACGAACATATAAATAAGATACAAACATTGTCATATATAGGTTTAGTGGTGAGAAATAGAGGACTGTGAATGCTTTCTGTTCAAGAGTGTCAGAATATTCGGCCATAATTCACCTGAATTTAACATTCAGTTTACTCAATGGCAATCCATGACTGATTTGAACCCTTGGCCCAGTCAGTAATCCATCACTGCTTACATAGACAATGAGGCAGTGTGTTTGGTGTGTTTGTTCTCAGGAAACCCTGAAGTAAATCTTCTGGGGAACTGTACGGGCGAGGTGAGGATCAACCAGAAGGAACGTATGTGTGGGGTTTCGCAGACCACAGATCGTGTCCTCAGTGAGTTGTGTCATCACCTGAACTGCAGACATCTCATCACCTCCTGGTCCACTAAAGCCAAGGGAGAGGCGCAATACTTCAGCTGCTTGGGCCACGAGAACAGACTGTGGCAGTGCAATTTCTGGAAAGAGAGCTGTGACAGCGTCATCTCGGTGGCCTGCGCAAGTGAGTCAGTACCTTTTAATACAATGACATTCAGTGAAAATTCTACTGTGAAGAACAATGTAACTACATGCTGGAAATCTATGACCAGTCTAATCCCTTCAACTCTAAAGACCCGTCAGTAGGTCACCCTTAAAGTCCCCCAAAATTATGCAATTTCTTATAAGGAGACAATTAGATCAACTACAGTGCCCTCCACAAATATTGGCACCTCTAGTAAACTTGAGCAAAACAGGCTGTAAAAAACATTCTTTGTTGCTGATTCTTTTGATCTTCAAAATATTAACAAATATCTTACCTTTATTTGAAGCACAATAATTGAAACCAAAACTCTTAATCTTACCAGGAAATAAACATTTTTTTCTCAGGTATATGTGTGTCACAATTGTTAGCACCTCTTCATTTAATCCTTTGTTCAGCCTCCCTTTGTAAAGAAACAGCTCTGATCTCCTCTAATGCTTAATGAGAGTGGAGAACACATGACAAAGGATCTGACACCGTTCCTCAATACAAAACCTCTCCAGGTCCTTCAGATTCTGAGTTTCACACTGTAGACTCCTCTTCAGCTCATCCCACAGGTTTTCTATGATGTTTAGGTGAGTGGACTGGGGTGGCCATGGCAAAACGTTATTGTCCTGTTGAAAGATCCCAACTATGGCCTAGTTTAAACTTCCTGGCTGAGGCTGTCGGGTTTTGATTTCTGCTGGTACTTGATGGAATCTGCGATACCTTGTATCTGAATAAACTGTCCAGTAAAAACAGCCCCACAGTATCACAGATCACCACCATACTTCACAGTAGGGATGAGGTACTTTACTGCATGGCTATCTTTGTGTCCATGTCAAACTCACCTCTGGTGTTTGTTACCAAAAACCTCTATTTTGGTCTCATCTGATCACAGAACACAGTCCCACTGAGAGGTCCAGTAACATTGGCAAACTGTAGGAGCTTGAGTTTGTTGGTCCTTGACAGAAGAGGTTTTCTTCTGGAAACCCCTCCAAACAGCTTGTGGTTATACAGGTGGTGTCTGATTGTGGTTTGGGAGACTTTCTGACTCCAAGACCTAACTAATTTCTGTAATTCCCCGTCTTCCTAGCAGATTCTTAACATCTCTAGTTGTTTTAAACTTCTTAATTATTGCCCTAATAGTGGAAATGGGTGTTCTCAACTGCTTAGCTATTTTCCTGTATCCATTTCCTGATTTGTGTACCTTTTGTTGTACATTGCTGATTTCTCTGCTCTTTCTCATAGTGATGGATAACTTTGGCTTGTGTTCCATCTCATATACATTCCCCTGTGAAACAGGAGGGGATGATTGACCATTTAAGTGTTCCTTATAACTCAGGTGAACTTTAAAACATAAAATATGAAAGGGAATATGCTTTATTTCACTCTTAAGAATTTCTAGGGGTGCCAATAATTGTGGCACACAAAGATTTAAGAAAAATATTTATTCCATGACAAGATTTAGTTTTTTCTTTCAGTCATTATACCTTAAATAAAGGTTAGATTTTTGCTAATATTTTGAACGAAAGATCAAAATAATGAGGATAATTAAGAATATTTTTTTACATCTCATTCTCATGATTACCAGGGGTGCCAATATTTGTGGAGAATGCTGTATAAATCTGCACCAACAAATAAAGTTCCTTAATAAAATAATATGATTAAATTAAACAGTAAAAGCTAATAGTAGTTTATAGTTTGTAGCAGTGTAGTTACAACTTTTACAGTAGTAACCAGGGCTCAGTTAGAGAAGATGGCTGTCCCCCAGGCATGAAAATGACAAAGCCACCCCTTTGAAACCGTTCCCCCTTTCCATCATCTTGGATCTATTAGCATCTCATTTATGAGTAAAGTTTTTTCCAAGTACATGTGAGATTTACACACTACGGGTGTTCTTCATATCAAACAAACAAGTTATAGTTGGATATGTTTGAATGTGTGTTTGAAATGAATATTTGTGCAAAGAATATTTTTAGTACAGCATGTGCACCCACTGTCAGGGTTGCCAGGTTTTCAGGTCTCCTGTCAGATTGGGCCAGTTTGAAAAGGTACTTTGTAGTTCACACAACTCAAACTTCTTAGTTGAGTCAAAAAGTCAAGCTACTGTTTCTCGGTCTGCATCTCAGATAAACAAAACTTAATTTCTGTTTTTAATTTCCCTACTAGCTGGTGCTCCTTCTGTTACACATCCCATCTGACATGTCTTCCTCTTGGGCTTCTGGATATGGACAGCTGTGGCATTGCTGGGATTCAAACTCACAACCTCCTGATGTCAGGATGACTTATTAGACAGTTGCACCACACAAGACTGTACCATGCTTTAAAGTTAAAACAACAAATATTTTCTCCAGTGTATTAAACACTTGTAGACACACAATCTGAGTGTCTTTATGTATTCCTGAGCACTGAGTTTGAGCCCCAGCTAGGCCAATGCCATTCATAAGAACGTACCCAGGAGGAAAATGTCCAGCAGGATCATGTGATGGAAAGAGTCTGGGCTAGTGGGGAAGTTGAGTATAAAAACAAGTTCATTTGATTTACCTCACTGAGATGCAGAACTAAAAAAATTGAGCTGTGTGAACTTTTGTGTCAAGTTGAGTCAGCTCAAGAAAAGCCATGTAATCAGTTACTATATCATTTTGAGTTGAGCTGACCTTTCATTTTTAACAGAGTAGTTGTGGGAGAATATTAAAGTTTCAGCTTCTGATGGATGACTTTTAAGCACACTTTGGGCTGGACATGTTTGCTGGATCTGGCAGTCCTGCCCACCATAGAGCATGTTAAAAATACAGCATGATCTGTGGACTCATTAAAAAGAAAAACAGCTGTGATAACCAGTGAGATGTACTAATTAAGATGAAAACTGGAGTTTATAATCTTCAGGGAATATCTTAAAGTTATCTTGTGGGGTGCCACAAAGAGGTTTGAACATATTATTTGTATTTATTAATTCTAATAAGCAAGTAAACACACTGCCCAGATGAACAGCTTTTCAATGAAATGTTCTCAGGCACTGTAAAATGGTAAAATTATATATATATATATATATATATATATATATATATATATATATATATATATATATATATATTTAATTACATACACCGCATTGTGGTAACATGTTCCTCTCGCTTTACAGACAGCATTGAATTCAACTTCACTGGGAAATGTGGAGGTGAGCTTCAAGTGCGCTACCGTGGAAACTGGGAACCAGTGTGTCTCAACAGCATTGAAGATGCTCATGTGATATGCAGAAACCAGAATTGTGGAAAAGCCACAGGCTTTGAGAATTCATATTCAAAAGAACAAATATGGACAAAATTTAAATGTGAAGACAAAGACAGTGATCCAAAGTCCTGTGTCAAATATGAAGCCTGCCAGCAAATTAAAGCTATGATCTACTGTGAAAGTAAGTGCAAAGATCAGCGAAAAGCTGTGGTTCTCTGACAGTGTGGACTTTGTATTAAACTATTAATGTCCAGAGGTGGTATCACAGAAATGTCCTGACTCTGAAATCGGTCTCTTATCTGTTTAGTCATCATGACAACTTCAATAAGGACTGAATTTAGGATCACAGTTACTACAGAATAACAGTTGTTAAGTTCATAATCCACATAAGAAAAGAGTATTACAGAAGTTTCCTAACTAGACAACATTTTTAAATAATATCCTAACTGTAAGACAAACCCTGTGATGTCCTAACTTCTGTTTTAAGCTTTGGTCTCTACAGTGAAGTAAATCTTTGATCTTGCCACAGACAGAGGAGCAGGGGGTTCAGGAGACTGGGGTTCACAGATTTTATTCAGAGCACATCCCAGTCTGAAGACCAGTTTTTGAAAGCTTTGTACTCTAAATCTCTCCACCCCTGAGAAAGAGTGGATACATGAATCCTGTCGTAAAAGGGACAGAGACGGCTTTCTCAGGGACTCAGATGCTATTGTAAATACATTAGTGTCGTAAACTGAGTGTTCTGTTCCTGTCCTTAGTAAATGTTGTGTACGGAGCCCCGGAGGGGACGGAGGTAAAAAATGATTAATTAGAGCGAACGTTTTGCAGTTCATACGCACGTTTTCTTTTATTCGTGGTCATGATTTCGTAAACCGTTCCCTCATTTTCTTTTAAACGTGCGCACGTTTTCTTTACTTAGTGGGTACGTTTCTGTTTATCCGTGATCACAATTGTCTAGTTCGTTCTCTCGTTTTCTTTTAATCGTTGTCATGTTTCATTTTTAACAGAACATACCTTGTTTAGTTTTTTGATAGAGACACAGCGCGGCCGCTTAGCTCTGTTTCTGCTCCCATGACAAGCTGCGTTGTTAGAGATCATCACACAATTACAGGAAGAAATGATCAGCGTCAACGTTTCAACAAACTCAAATTAAACATGCACAGAAACATTCATGTGGGATGAGGTCAAATGGCGAGAGAGTTTAATAGATCTATGGATCAGATGTAGATATATTAATGTGAGGATGTTGAAACGCTGATCATTTCTTCTTGTAATTGTTGTTGGTCTCTAACACTGCAATTTGACCAGGAGCAGAAACACCGTGGGCCATTCGCTGTGAAGAGGAGCTGCAGTTTCCTCATAACCCCCCAAATCAGAATCAGACCTGATGAGCATCTCTGTTCATTATCTCATCAATCTAACTCATCAAAACCTGTCAGACGGTCTCAGGGAGCTGTTATCAAAATACAAACAATGTGCATTCAGTTAAAAATAAAACATGACCACAGTTAAAAGAAAACGAGAGAACAAATTAGAAAATCATGATCATGAATGAAAAAAAAACGTACCCACGAAGTAAAGAAAACATGCGCACGATTAAAAGAAAAAGAGGGAACGATTTAACAAATCGTGACCACGAATAAGAGAAAACGTGGGTATGAACAGCACAACGTTCACTCTAATTAATTATTTTTTTTTACCTCTGTCCCCTCTGGGGCTCCGTAGTTGTGAAATGCAAATTGTTATTGTTTAAACCACGAGAACAGAGCTTAGCAATGAATAACAACTTCAAACAAAAGAAAAAGAACAGAAAACTAGAAAATAAAACAATTCCCAACAACAGCTGACATTGTATTTTCAATAAAACGTTTCTAGGCAACTGTTATGGGCATGATAAAAAAATTCACTATGACTGGCCTAATGGCACTCCATTTATTCATACAGCAAAGCAGCGTTTTAACTGATAGTGCTGTTGTGTCTTTATTTTGAGCTCTGCACTTCGAAAAGTTCTGGGTGCGCTGTAGACCTGCTCTCCCCCATTCCCTCTCATTACCTTGCTGTGCTGATGTGGATGAAAACTTATCAAATGAAATATGACTGTGATGGTGGATGTGGAGACTGTACGTGTGGCTGTTTATTAGTAGGAATAACATTAGCATGACTCGCAGACTGGTTAAAGCTTTGGGAAATGGAACCAGTAGGGGGTGCAGTCACAATATTTTTTGACTTTTTCTACTTTTAACTGTGCTTCAAATGAGTTTTGACTTTTTTTTGAATGGAAGATGCCTAGCTAACAAACCACATTTATCATTTTCATTACGTGTCGGCGGTGCGAACACTGCCGGTTGCTTGGTAACAGACAACCATTAATTATCAACCTCATTAGAGTAGTTTATAATCTACTAGTTTGAGATAAAATAAGAGGTCACTACTGTGAGTGGGGGTGGCACGGTGGCGCAGTGTGTAGCGCTGTTGCCTCATAGCAAGAAGGACATGGGTTTGATTGGCTGGGCGATTATGTGGAGTTAGCATTTTTCCCTGTGCCTGCATGGGTTTTCTCCAGATGCTCCAGTTTCCTTTTAAAGTCATGCAGTCAGGCTGATTGGACATGCTAAATTGCCCCAAGGTGTGAATGTATATGACTGTCTGTTTGCCCTGTGATGGACTGGCGTGTTTCCTGCCTTCCACACAGTGACCACCGGGATAGGCTCCACTGCGGCCCAGAAGGATAAACGGCTTAGATTGTGTGCGTGTGTTTTGAGTGGTTCTTTGTAAATGACTAATAAACTCTAAACAGAGTACCAGTAACACATCAACAACATATCAGTGAAGTAGCAGAACAATGAAGTAAACATCTTATAGATGCTCTGTTGATACATTACTTACATTAAGTAGATGCATTGTTGATATTTTACACAAAGTCCTTAATATGTTACTTCCTTTATGCAAAACCTGACCTTACCCAAAACATAATCCTAACCCTGACCTGAACCTCAATCCAAAACTTAACCCTAACCTCAACCTCAATCCAAAACCTAATCCTAACATTAACCTGAACAAAAAACCTAATCCTAACCCTAACCTCTAACCTTAGCACAAAACCTGACCCTAACCCTCACCCTGACTCTAATCCTAACCTCTAACCTTAGCATAAAACCTGATCCTAACCCTCAACCTGGCTCTTATCCTAACCTCTAACCTTAGCACAAAACCTGACCCTAACCCTCACCCTGGCTCTAATCCTAACCTCTAACCTTAGCATAAAACCTGATCCTAACCCTCCCCCTGGCTCTTATCCTAACCTCTAACCTTAGCATAAAACCTGATCCTAACCCTCACCCTGGCTCTTATCCTAACCCTAACCTCTAACCTTAGCGCAAAACCTGATCCTAACCCTCAACCTGGCCCTAATCCTAACATTAAACTCAACAAAAAAAACCTAATCCTAACTCTAATCTCAACCTCAGCACAAAACCTAATCCTAACCCTCACCCCAGCCCTAACTCTAACCTTAACCAAAACCTAGTCCAGTTAAAGTCCAGTTACAGAATGGTGTCAGTGTGTCTATAACAGCTTGTTGAAGATGTTGAGATGGTCTGTATTAAACCTGTTACATATTAAGTGACCTCTCAGGTTAAACATCTACAGATACGAACTGGACACTCCAAATAAAGAGAAAAACAATTAAATTCAGCAGATGATAAACAAATTTTACTCACACAGCTATTTAAAAGTTCTCTTGATGACCTATTGAATGTATTTACTGTTGCTACATCACTGATATGTTACTGAGAGTCTATTGAGTGTTTATTTCATCTAAAAACAAACACACAAAGCGTGACCAAATAACATGGAATTTAAAGTTTGAGCTTGCGTTTTCAAACTGAACAAATTGTGTGGCTAAAAAGTGAAATTCTGTGACCTTATTTATGATATTTAATCTTTTGTTTATGCATGGCTACTTATTTCTTACAGAACAATAGAAAATTAAAATCCGATTGTAAATCAGTGTAAAATGACATCTAACAAAATCAAGCCTGGTTATATGTTCACCCAGATATAAAGGTAAATACAAAAGGGTAGAGTTTGTTTCAAACTGTGTAAAAATTCATGAACATAAATTAGTGAAGTTGCTTTTGGGTATGAAAATTTTCTGTATGTATTCAACCCCAGAATATGTCCCTGTGGTGGAAGTTCCACCAAACACTGGCCTTATTGCGGGTCTCGTGGTTGGTCTCCTGTTCCTGCTGGTGGCCATAATCATTGTGATCTGGCAGAGAAAACGCTTCCTCGCCATCTGTAAGTAGCTCTACTGGCACACTTAACAGCACCCATGCAGCATAATATGCAACTTAAAATACAGAAAAGAACTGAACTCAAGTGGCACAAAAGTTAAATGGCTGTTGACCGATATATTTCGCCTGAAACTGTAAACAATGTTGTAATGTCTTTTTTCCATAACAAGATTACCTTTTAATACCAAGTAAGCACCATACAAATAAGGTATTATATACTGAGATTAAAATTTCTTTTATTTATTATTGTATTTTATTTATAGACGTATTATATGCTGACATGAAAATTCCTAATATTTAAAAGACATGTAAAAAGCCTTACTGCACTTAAAACCTGTAAAAATGGCTTGGCATAAACTCTATAAAGTGTTACAGCATTACATCATTAGTGTGTACAATTTTGTACAATATATACATTATGGGACCTTTATGATGTCATATACTCTTATTTTATACAGTGTTATGTATGTAATTATAACTACTTAAAAGCAATTATACAAGCTTATGCCCAGTATTATAAGGTGCTGTGTATACCATAAAAGGCCTAACTAAGGCCTTTATGTATAACGCATTATGAATACAGGAAGTGTTACCAGAAATTAAAATGGAAAAAAATAATTTAATTGAGAATAAAAGTAGGAAAATTGCAACTAATAAAAAAATTAATGGGCACTGTTAGCTTCTCATTTAAGCTATAATTACACAAAGTCTTTTCCCTGTAAACCTATCAAAACAAGTTCTGTGGCAGTTCTACTTAATGGGTTCATTGAATGGGTCACATTAACAGAACACAACAAAGAAAATGTAGATAAAAGGGATTCTGTCAAATGCAATAGTTTGGGTTTTAGGTGTAAAATCAACAAGTTTTGTTGTAAAACACAATTTCATAAATATTTACTGTTTATCTGCTGAATTTAGAATATTGGGAAAAAGTAAAATGTGGCCTGTGCAAAAATATGGCACATGAAATATTTTATGTTTTTTTTTCCAACATATTAATTTTAAACAAAGCAAATGAATAGGGACATTTAAACTTTTACATATCATTGCCTTATACAGGGAGATTCACTCGAAAGAGGCCCCCAAATATTCTGCTGTAACTCCGTTATGATGAAGCAATCAGAACCAGAAAAATACACTACATACTTTGACGTATGTGTAATCGATTGCAGTGCATGCAATGCTGGAAGTGATCTCCATTTTCTGCCAGACACATGAAGGGGTACGGGGGTCTGCACCCGGAAGTTGCAAACGGAGGTAAAACCGTTGCGACAGCTGTCCGCGCCTACCTCATCGCTCCGATGCAGGGGCATTCTGGCTTTTTCGAAGCTCCAAATACTGAGGAGCTCATTGCAGGTTTTTTGGTTCAGATTGATTCGTCCTAGAGAGAGTTATTACAGAATATTCGGGGCCTCTTTCGAGTGAATCTCCCTATATGGTACACACACACACACACACACACACACACACACACACACATATAAGCAGTTAGGATATATGTTTTTGATAACTCCAACACATTAAATGATAGCAATTTGTCCAGTTACACCAAAAAAACTAATATTTTCTTTCTTTCTTTCTCTGCAGTAAGATTAAAGCCTTCTGCTGGAGACAAGGATATAGAGCTCAGCAGTAAGGAAATGCAGGATTTAAATGAAAACAACAGAGGTAAAGACTGTGATTCTAAAGAACTCTAATAGAAGGGAGCCCAGTCCAGGTTTTGGAGATCTACCACCCTGCAGAGTTCAGCTCCAACCCTAATTTTACACACCTGACCCAGTAATAAAGACCTTCAGGGGCATCTTAATATTAGAGCCAGATGTGCTGGATCTGAACTCTCCAGGCTGGTCAATGTCCAGGACCAGGTCTGAGCACCTGTGCTCTAAAAGGGCAGTAAAGTTCTGAATAGATTTTGAGTAATGCTTTTTTGTTGTTTAATGATAATTGTGTTTTTGAAAATTCATTCCTGGCCAACACATTAAAGGGGAATCCTACAGATATTACAAATTATCCATAAAATTATATCATTAAATGAAAAGAAAATGATGTAAACCAAGTTATTCAGAGTGGTTTAATGTGAAATATTCAACTCCAGAGAAACTTACTGAATCAGAGTAGATCTCAATAGTGGTGATAGGAACCAGACGTCTGGCCTCTTAAAGCTAATGTGAGCTCACACAAAGTTATAATGCGAAATACTTACGAATAAGCTGCCTGATGTCTGAGAGGTTGTTTTTTGTAGTTTTGTGAGAAGGTTTTGTCCTAAACTGTACTTTTAAAAATTATTACATTACTTATAAAAACTCACAAGGCATGTAGATTCACTGGTCATATTAGACGTTTCTAGCGTGCCTCGTTTTATATTTATGCCATTTTTATATATGCCATACATTGTTCTTTTCAAATTTAGATCTGTATGACAGAAAGTCGTCTGAGTCACGTGACTATGAGGATGTTGATCCCGTCATGAATCCAATGGAGGACGAGTCTGAAAGCCAAGGTAAGAACTCAGTTCCACTACAGCTGCAGGCATTTCTCCACATGCCTGTGCATTTCTAGAAGCACTGAACAGTAACTTTTAACATTGTTGTGTGTGCTCTGTGCTGTTGTTCACTTTTGGTGAGAAGGTGAAAGTGAAGATGAGGAAGAGAGTTCAAGCGGAGGCTCTTCTAAGACTCAATATGATGATGTTGAGGAAAGTAAAGACAGACAACAAGAGGCAAAAAACAGCAGCCCTGCTGCACCACTCCTTCCCCCCAGACCTGCTAACTTACTCGGTATTGAGAAATTTCTGTCATCACTAAAATTTTGCTTCTTTGAAACAGTAATTTACTAGAAACAGGACAAATGATTGATTCGTTCATCATGAAACACATAATGTACACTCTTAGAAATATAACCCAACAGACCCTTAAAGATCTCTTGCTGCTGCTTAAAAAAATCAACAAAACGTTATTTGACTAGGTTGCCCAAACCTTTAAATATAACTCAGTATCTAAATAGTATTTAGTTGCTGTCATATTTGTTCATTCATTCTTTCATTCATTTATTGATTTATTTATTTATGTATGTCTATTTAAAGCACCACTTGCTCTTTATACTGTACAAACATTTGATGACGTTTGGACCAACAGACATGGTCCAGAATAAGATCTCATTACATTAACGCTCTGGGGTCCACGAATGTGTCTGTGCATCAATTTCAATGTTTCTCTTTCATTGTGATTATACAGTTCAGAAATGCAGTTCAAACGTTTCCTAAATCTGTAGAGTCACTCTTTCCATTCCAGCTTATCACGAAATCTTACGTGACACACATCATCTGCTTCTCACTGTGTGTAACTGGGGGATTTGTGTGTCCGTCTACATTTTGTGTGAAACTGACCAACGGACACTCAGGAAATCACTAAGGACTGACCCATCATGTCAGAAACCGTTCATTCAGTCAACATTAGAGACACATATGAAATGGCGTGCAAAGAGTTCATAGCCGCTGAAGTTGCTGTACCAGCTTTGGAAAGTAGCGACAAAGATAACAGAGCATTTTGGTATAAAACACATGGGTATCATGTTGTATGCAACTGCCTTTAAAGGCGAATTTAAGAAGATGCGCAAAAATTGAGAAAATGCCCTCAGACCCCAGAGGGTTAAGCTGCATGTTTTCTTAATTGCTTTGAAATTTTTCTTGATACATTCCTAAAATGATCAAATCTGAAAGTGCATCACCACATCAGTAAGTCCGAGCAACACAACAGCATATTTCTCTTAAAACACTCTCAATTCGAAAATGAAGTTTGAAAAATGTTCAAGTTCTGCTTCAACATTAAGTAAATCAACCAATGTTCTCATCAGAGCCACCAACATGAAATGCTGCATTATTAGTGCTTAAAGTCAAGACTTTCAGAACACTAAAGTAGAGCATCAATAAGACAGTCAGTGTTCCTTTATCTTGTTTATCATTGAGAACATTGTATTAGGAAGATACATTTATCTGTAGCTAGTCAGTTGCACTAATATAACAAAATAAAAAATAAATAAAATCAAAAGCCTTGTGACTAATTGAAACAAACGGTTAGGTGTGTATGGTGAAAGCTAACATTGTCCCAGACAACTGCATATTTTGGGAAACCATTTCTGTTTGGCTCCCCTTCATTCTCAGGAATTATACCTCTGTAAAGCACTTCTAAGAATGCTAGGAGGAGATGCTGTGTTTTGTAGGACCCAATGATGAGAATGTGGGTAATGTGGGTAATGACCCCACACGTTCTAATGTTGGCCCCATGATGACCTGACACAGCCACAGTGGCTCTGTGACTTATGATATTTCAATCACGTCTCCTGACTCGCTTTATCTACATACACAAAAATGTGTTATTAAATTTGCCACAAGCTGCATAATTATATATATGAAAAATAATTCGAGTTGAAATTCTATAGAAAAGCACTGAGCACAAAGGCTTACACAGTGCATTACTGTACCAACTGAGGACAACTGTTTGCTATAAAGCTCTGTAGCATCTGAAATCTTTATAAACACATGAAAAAATGCTGTACACTACAGAAAATATACAAGCAACGTGGATATTTCATACTTTCTGAAAACAACGGGCCTCGTTCACCAACCTTTCTTGAAAAAAAATTTCTTCTTAAAACCACTTGCGCAGTTTTTACGCAAATTCTGATATTCATCAGTGTTTTCTTATTTGAGGTTTGTTCTTACGTAAAAACAGAATCTACACAAACTCAAGAGCACAAAAATACAAACAGTTCTGTGATTTAAGAACATGAAATGAATCTGAGTTTTTCTAAGGACCTTTCTCAAGAACAATTTTAAGAAAAAACCTAGGAAGATATTGGTGAATGAAGCCCATTGAGCTTCAATTGATAATTGTGCCAAAGCAACTAAGAAAAATGGCAACAATAAGCAATATGTTTTCTTTGCAGATGATGTAAGTTATGAGGTTGAGCGGGAGGTGCTGGATGACTATGATGATGCCATGCCTGTCCAGGCTGTGGTCAGTGAGACAGGAGAAAGTCCTGGCTCAGAGACCAGCGAGGCGGCAGATATGTTGGTAGGACCTGATGATTAGACCAAGCCAGAGAGACACGAGTGAATAAGGTGACTTTCAGGCTGTTAGAGAAGAGTGGCTGGAGATACAAAAAAGATGTTCTGGGTTACATGGTTGATTCATATAGTGAAGTAGATTTCTTCTTTATTTTTCTGTTATTTTCTTTGTTAGATAGATAGATATAATGTTTCATGCAAACTGTTTATTTACTGCCAGCTTTTTTTTATGATTTCAGATTTGGTCAAGAACTTTTATTTTGGCACATCACTAATAGATTTGCTTTATTTTGCCTTTTTATATTTACTTAGTTAATTAGCTAACAACACTTACTGAAGGACCAAACTATCTGCAGTCTTACAAATGAAGGTTCCTAAACAGTTCTTGACTTGAGGAGGCTGTAAGGTTCCTCACACCCACACACAAAACTGGGTTATTAAAGAATTCTTTTGGCACCTTTATTTTTAAGAATGTGTGCCGTGTAAAGCATGAGCGAGACCTTCACAGATCCGTCTGTTTTTTGGTACCTTTTGCAATGTGCTTTTGGATAAGTTGTGATTTTCTTATCATTTTTCTGTTGTATGTGATTTTCTAAGTGAAAATAAGTAAATAGTCGCCTGTACAAAGTTATTTCACATTTTAAATAAACAGAAATGGTGCCATCAAATTTGCAGAATGTCATTTTAAGTTTGTTCCCTGTAGAACTTATTTTCACTTAGAAAATCAATAATTCATTTAATTTGACCAAGGATGTTCAAACTTTTGCATATGACTGTATGCACCACTGCTGTCACACACCTGAATATTTTTTTTTATTGTTTTGTACTCTTTTACATAATTTAAAAACTCCAGTTACCCTGTTAAATTTCCCAATGAACAGACCTAAATGACTTTGAATAAAGTCTCGTTAGACTTATGGTCATCATAATAATATTTTCCATCTCCTGTAAAGGTATGTACACTCCAGTGCAAACAAAATGGGCCAAGTCCAAAAGATAAATGGTTCTTAGTAAAGGTTTTTGCCTTAAATCTTTTTTGCAAATTTAACCCATTAAATGGCCAGGGTCAACCGGCGGGCCTAAAGCTTTATTAAACCTATATAACCTAACAACAGCTAAGCCAGTTTGTGTTGAAGTCCCTGTAGTTCTTTGTAATAATAATCCTTAGTATGTAATAAGCATGTGATTTTAAGGGTTTAAACCCTATATAGATTATTTGGTCTCACAATAAACACAAACTAGTTTGGAAAAGTTTTTTTAACTGTTTGAAATCATCAGTGCTGAGTGGAACAATAGTGTCTCTTCATTCTGTAAAAGACTGTCTGCAAAGGTACCCAAAAGACTTCAACATTCAAAGGGAAAAGCTCTCCTGTACTGAGTTACTTTATCAATTTGTTTAATTCTTGTTAATTTACTGACTAATGATTTGTTGATAAGACCATTAAAAGCTAAATGTTTTGTCATTTTGGGCTAAGCTCATTTTTTAGCAGAGAAGATGTATATATATTTATAACTTTAATGTATGTGGTATTTCTATCTTTAATAGTAAAGTAATGTTTTTTTGCTAACTCTCAATGTGCATTTTTTATTCCAAGTTCTTGATTAGTACAACAATGGAAAGAAGCTCTGTATCTGCTTAAAACAAACAGAAAAAAAAATCTTAAATTTCTTTTGAAGCTGAAATAAACTATTCATTTCTTTTACAGTTTGATAGTCTTTTTTCTGAGTTATCAGCTCTTTAGCTACCATTTACTGTACGTTTATTGGTGTTTGTGTTAGTGTACTTTGTTGGGGCTGTAGCAGTGTCTGTGGAGAACGGCTCTGGTGCTGTGGGTTAAACTCTACTGCTCTAAAACTGCTATAGTTTGATACACAGCACAAGAAGCCGTTTTTCTCTGTTCCTCCTGGAAGCCTCGTTTACAGTGTCTTCTTTAATTTAGTTTACCTTTGTGTTTCTGCTTGAAAGATCACTTACTAACCTGTCTATGCAGTTTGTTGTTCAGAGAGACGTCTGTATTTCTTTTGCTCTTCAGTATTTGAACAAGAAGTGTTGTGAGGCGGTCATGTGGGTAGTGTTTCTCCAGAATTTGCTGTCTTTTTGGGGCTTTAGGCATCTTGAAAAATAATTCTACTGCACACTGCAATTGTTGAGGTGAAAACCAAGTCGTTCAGTATTAAGTGTGTGCACAGTTTGTCTTTATTACAGCTTCTGTTCTTTTCAGCAGTCTTCAAAAAATCTGCAGGAATATTTTTCCACACCTCAAAGTTCAGTCTTAGTAGCTGGTTGCATTTTCTGCTTCCAATAATCCCAATTAAAAATGTACACTTATCAGTCTTTAAAACCTTCCTCAACATCTCAGATGTCCTGTTTCTGTGCAAATGTTTTTTTGTCTATTTCCTTTTCTCAGCATGGGCTTCTAGACAGCTACACATCCTTCAGTTCTAAAGTGTTGAGCTGTCCTCTCACAGTGGAAGGATGGACAGAAACAAAGATGAAAGCGTTGAGTGCTGTTTAGCTGATGGGGACAGTTTTGATGGTCTACCAGGTCTTGCTCAGTTGTCAGGAGATCCATTTCTTCTGTATCTTTTTATCATTTACTCTTGTTTTTTCCACTTACTTTCCTTCAACTTTCTCTTTCTTTGTGCAAGTACGTTATCTACTTTCTAATCTACTCAGAAATATCTCCTGAAAGATGAATAACTTGTACCGATTGGCCGTTTTGAATGCAAATAAATTGTTTAAAAATTTAATGGTGGTCTCTGGCTTTTGCACTTTTGCAAACTGAACAAATTTTGAGCATTTAAGCATAATGCGTGTCTAAGTTAGCAGCTATAAAATGTAATTATGAATTTAATATTTTTTTAATTTTTTGAGATTAATAAATCTGCTTAGGCCATATCTAAAAACGTAATGGTACATGTTATCAAGCATTGTTAACATTTCATTTCTGTCAATCACATTTTACAGCCATCCAGCACTCACTTAATAAGTTATCTGAATTGCGATAGACCAGTGGTCAGGTCAGCAATAGCTGCGGAGAAAGCTAGTAAAATGGACAAGGTTCTGGTAAGACATGGTCCTGGTTTGTTAAGTAAAATCAATGACCAGTAGGCAGGGGTAGATCCATTATATCCCACTGCTACTCACAGGGTCCCCTAGGATCCATTTAATCAGCTGTTTCCAAACATTTGACAGTACAGTATGTGCGGTACTGCACATTATTTACTTCAATTCAGTCAGGCTCGGATCGTTTAACTGGTTGTATGGGTGTGTGCCCAGTAGCCCAAGATCCTAGGGGACCCTGTGAGTAGCAGTGGGAACTTTACTAGCAGCACTATGAAAAAAAGAACTAATTTATCATTGTGTTACAGCTGTTATAATGCCAACACTCTCCATGTTTTACATCCTAAACGTCTGCTTTAGTTTCTCCTCCAATTACTGCATTACACTACCCATCATTAACGTCAAGTTTAGTCAAGTTTTCCATTTTTTTAGTAGTGAGCTAGTGTTCTTGTACTTTGAATTAGAAGCTACAGACATTCAAAAGCTGTGCCTGGGGGATCTGTAATAGCAAGACCAGATGCTTTGACAGAGTAGAAGATGCTCATTTCCAAAGACAAATATAAAATGTCACTCGACATTTGCATGGTCCTTGTTGGCAACGATCTGCAAAATGGCAGATATAAATGGTAAGATATAAATGAAAAAAATAATTTTCCTCACCCACTGTGTCAGTATGCTTTAGCTAGGATGCTTGATGGTTTCAGTTTTTATTTTTTCTCTAAGTTTCTTTCATAAAGCAGACTCACCTGAGACAAAGAAAAAGATTACTTTGCAGGCTCCTGTGAACCATTTTATCGTAATGACGCGTGGGCCCACACATGGGCAGTGCCATGTTTAGATCATGTGACAACACAGGGAGCAAACTCACCATAGAAGAGAAAGATTTGCATGATCACTGGTTAAAGCTGTTAAAGCTATGCTAGTCACTTCCCCATAAGTTATTCAGTGCAGTTCCAGACAAGTGAACTGTGTGTTGCATTTTGTTACAACCCCTTTTACTATCCACAATAGTTTAAAGGTTCTAGTCTGGGGTAATGAGGAAGCAACATAAAACAACTAGATCAGCACACTGATTTAAGTGAATAGTTACAAAAAAATCACAGGGTTTAGACTTCAGGGTTAGCTAATGGTAAAATATCACAAAAAAAAAACCTCTAAAGCCACCCCCCCCAGGAAACTATCTTCCCAGGAAGAAAAGGATGCATCTAAAATAAACAGCACTCACCCGTACATGTTTGTGACTGCTAAGTTATAGCAGCTGTTAAACCAGTAACATGGTACAAGTAGCAAACAGGAGAAAAAGCTACAGAACCCTGTAGTCAAATCACTAGTACAAACATCAAGTCTAGTTAATAATTCTAACTGGTCTATAACTCCAACAGCTCAAAACACAAGGCAAACAACAAATATTAAAAGAGCAACAAAAGCACAGCATTTTCCAGAGACCGCCATGGACCATGTGGTGAAACACTGTGGGCCAAACTGCATCTCATCGCTGTCGCTTTTCAAGGTAAATTGTCTTGCAGCAAACAATCACAGAATGCATTGTGATCAGCTGACACCAGTGTCTCCACCTAAGAAACAGAGAGAGAAAGAAAAACACAAAAGACCAGCAGAGGGCAGCACCAGACACTGAATGGACAAAATGATCATGGAGGATCATCACTGCTCCTTACAAGCAGAAACAGCCGTCTTTATGTGCATTTCGGCTTTCATATTATAATTTGTCGTCTTCACTGGGGAAAATCGGGGGTGTCAAATCTTATCTGCAAAAGGGCTGGTCGCTGCAGTTTTTCCACTCCAAACGAGCTGAAGCCCACCAGACTCCACCTGTTTTATCAGTTCGTCTCAGTTTCAAACAGCTTATGAGGTGATCACCTGCTTTGTTGGAATGAAAACCTTTGGCCATATCGGCCCTTTGTGGATAAGATTCGACACCCCTGGGGTAAATGTTGCTTGTCAATAGCGGATGTGGGCTTCACAGGGAAATACTGAATTGTTTGTAGGGTTTATAGTTCTCAACAATGTGTGTAACCTCACTAATGTTTTGTCTCAATTGGAAAAAAAACACCTCACAGTGATGATGTGTTCAACACTGTGGTTAGTATGCTGTCATTGTGGTGCTCGATAGGTTCCTTTTAACCTGCGGTTGTGTAAAAAACACACCCAAAAGAGGTAGCCAGCAATACACAGCATGGAATGATCACAATGCTGCTTTAATGAATATGTCAATAAAAGATGCTTTGACACACCACTAGTTGTCAAGGAGCAAAGAGCAAAAACATCAGCATATGGAAACATTTTTAGCAGTGTAATTAATAAATACATTATCATCATCTTAAACCGCTTAATCCAGCTAGGGTTGCAGTAACAGTTGGGAGAGCAGAGAATCCCAGATGACCCTGTCCCAATTTCCTCCAACTCATTCCAGAGGAACCCGAGCCACTCCCAAGCCAACTTGTAGATATAATCCCTCCAGCAGGTTCTAGGATGACCTCAGTGTCTTTGCCTTATGGCTCAGCTCCCTCATCACCACTACATTACAGTACAGTGACCACATTACTGCTGCCGCCTATTCTAGCCTGTGTCTGATTTCACAATCCCTCTTCCCATCACCTGGGGCAGTTTCTTTCTCCATACCTGAATTGGGCATTCCATCCTTTTCTGGGCTAGGTCCACGGACTCAGACTTGGAGGTGCTGATCTGCATACCAACTGCTTCACATACAGCTGCAAACTGCTCTAGTGAGCATTCGAGGCATCCATGCGGTGGAGCCAAAAGGACATCATCCGCAAACAACATCCCCTCCAGCCTCCACACATAATGCTCTCCTGACCTTAGCTACACCTTGACGCACTGTCCATGAATATCACAAGCAGTAGAGTGGAAATAAGGCATTACCTTGGCAGAGACCAACACTCACACTAAACAAGCTTGACTCAATGCCGAGTGTAAGAACACAACTCTTACTCTGGGAGACAAGAGACCAAATGGCCCGGAAGCAGTGGCCCCGGCACCCCATACACATGTAGACTGGGTTGACAAACTCCCATGCTCTCTCAACAATCTGCATGAGGTTGAATAGCTGGTCCATTTTTCCATGGCTGGGACGGAATCCACTTAGTTCCTCCTCAAACCGAGGTTTGACCATTGGTCAGAGTTTCCTTTCCAGTACCTTGCCATAAACTTTCCCAGGAAGGCTGAGCAGTGTGATACCCCAGTAACTGTCACACACTCTCTGGTCCCCTTTCTTAAAAATAGGGACCACCACCCTGGTCTGCCAGTCAAAGAGTACTGTTCCTGATGTCCACGCTACATTTCAGAGGCATGTCAGCCATGACAGCCCCACAGCATCTAGAACCTTAAGCATTTCCATGCAAATCTCATCCACACTCTGTGAACTCCACCAGGGAAATGGAGTCTGACATGCCAGAAGCCTCTAGCCCTGACTCCTGTGAGGGAAGCATATCTCTCAGGTTTGGGAGTTCCTCAAAGTGCTCCTTCCACCAACGGACAATATCCTCTCCACCCCTGCTGAGTACAGCGTGAGCAAAGCCACTGCGACCATTCCTGAGTCGCTGGACAATTGTTCAGAACCTCCTTGCAGCCAACAAAAAGTCTTTTTGCATGGCTTAGCCAAACTCCTCCCACACTCTGGATTTTGATTCATCCACTACCACAGCTGCTGCCTTCTTTGCCCGTCGGTACCTATCTGCTGAGTTGGGAGTCCTCCGGGACATCCTGTCCCTAAAGGCCCCCTCCTTCAGCCTGACAGTTTCCTCACCACGAGCATCCACTAGGGGGTTCTTTGGTTGCCGCCCTGACGGGCACCAACAAGCTTTTGGCCACAGCTGTGCCTGGTGGCTTCCACAATGGATGTTTTGACCAGGGTTCATTCGGACTGCATGTCCCCTACCTCCTCCAGAACATGAGAAAAGTACTCCTGGGGATAAAAGTTAAAATCATTCTGAACAGGGGCCTCTGCCAGTCGTTCCCAGGATGTTATCACTATTTGCTTGGGTCTACCAGGTTTGACCACCAGTCTTCTCTGCCATCTAATCCATCTCACTACCAGATAGTAATCAGTTGACAGCTCAGCATCTCTCTTCCCCCAAGTGTCCAGAACATATGGTCCTAAGTCAGATGAAACAACAACAAAGTCGATCATTGATCTTTGACCCAAGTACACCTATTAACATCCTTGTTTTTGAACTTGGTGTATGTTATGGACAATCCAAGACTAGCACGGAAGTCCAATAACAATTCACGATTCAAGTTTACATCGGACAGGCCGTTCTTCCCAATCACCCCATTCAAGGTGAACATTGAAGTCTCCAAGCAAGACTATGGAGTCTGTAGACTGGGCCCTTTCCAGAATGTCACCCACTCGCTCCAAGAAGGCTGAATACTAAGAACTGTTGTTTGGTGCATAAGCACACCCAACAGTCAGAGTTTTCTTCCCTGTGATTTTAATTTGCATTGAGGCGACCCTCTTGTCCACCGGGTCTGCACAGCAGCCGGGGACTGAGGGTCCTACATAAAATGGAGGCACCACTAGGACTGTCTTGGACTTCCAACTAAATTAGCTTAAAATTTAGAGTAAATCCAGGGTGAAAGTTTGGATGTGGCTCATGCACTCCTGGTAATTATCCCAGAAGTAGCAGAGATAACAAAAATAGAAGAAACCTTTGTAATGGACAACATCTGGACTCATCTTAAGGACCAGTTTGTTTTCAAAACCTTTATTATCACTCCAAGAGCTAAGAGCCCTGGCTCCACAGAGTCCGGGTTAGGTCCATAAACTGCCTCAAGTAACATATAATCAAATTTCTAAAGTGTATGTGAACTCCAAACTGCAAACCACTCATCCTGGTACAATCCAAGGAAACTGAAGATATGAAGAATGAGAAAACTATTCCCCCATGGTGAACAAAACTCATTCTCACTCATACTTTCATTGTATGCATGATATTCAATATTATGGTTTGTAAGTGATATTACCTGTATGTTACTTAGTCAATTTCCTCAAATGTGTATCTTTTTCTATTTGTAGATGCTAGGAATACATATCATTTTGATAATTTATTGATGTAATCATTGGCTTGTAGTAGGTTTAGAACACTGATAAGTATTTTTGCTTTGGTTTGTTTCTTCTTTTCCTTAGATATCAATCATATTGTGAGTGGATCTACCTGGAACAAACGATCACAAGAGATTATATTATTTTTTAGTTCCCCAGTGCCGCTTGAGGTGGTTGCCTGTTCCAGTAGCTCTGTGTCTGTGTCTTCTATTTTTTGTAAATAGCGTCTTTTTTACCCACTTTCTTTCTTTTCTGGATACTGAGGCAGGGTCTAAAGCTGTTACACAACTTTTTAAAACTTTTATTGAGTTTTCAATGGATAATTTAACGGAACTTTCAGACTACGACTGCACCGCGCACCTTCGCTTTGTCTACACAAGGAACCAGCTGATTGTGCTGCGGAGGCTGGCGGCTTTGTTTACATCGCAGCGGCCGGTGATTCCAGCGGAGCTGAGACATCCTTACCGGGGCTGCAGAGCAGGAGAGAAACAGAGGGAAAAGAAGCGGAGATTCAAACTAAATCTTCCTTCAATAATTATGGGGAACGTACGGTCACTGGCTAACAAAATGGACGAACTGTCTGCTCTAATATGGACACAACGGAAATACCAGGAATGCAGCATTCTGTGCTTCAGAGTCATGGCTGAGCCCCTGTGTACCAGACTCTCATGTTCAGCTGAATGGTTTTACTACTGTGAGGGTGGACAGAGACCACAAGCGAACTGGTTAGAAGAAGGGAGGAGGGCTGGCTGTGTTCGTGAATAACAGATGGTGCAATCCTGGTCACATCACGGTTAAAGAAGTAATCCGTAAGCCGGACATTAAACTGTGTGTTGTAGCTATGCGTTTGTATTATCTCTCATGCCATTTTGTGTGCTGTGTACATCCCACCTTCTGCTAACGCGGATGCCACGTGTGACATCATCCACTCGACCACTGCAAGGGTGCAAAACCTAGAGACTTCAATCATGTTACCCTCTCATCATGTCTGCCCGCTTTCAGCCAGTTTGTAGACTGCAAGACGCGAGAGAACAAGACTCTGGACCTGCTGTATGCCAATGTCAAGGAAGCACATAAATCCACAGCTCTCCCTCCACTGGGCCCTTCAGACCATAACCTGGCTCATCTCAACTCGTGGTATGAACCCCTGGTTCAGAGACAGGCAGTGACCACAAGGACAGTGAGGAAGTGGTCACCTGAGGCTGTAGAATCACTGAGGGGCTGTCTGGAGGCTACACAATGGGATGTCCTCTGTGAACCACTTGGTGAGGACATTGATGCAGTAACATCATGCATCACTGACTACATCAACTTCTGTATGGACTCTGTTGTACCCTCCAGGAGTGTCCGATGCTTTCCGAACAACAAACCCTGGATAACTAGTGACTTAAAGTCTCTGCTGAACCAGGGAAAAAGAGCACTTATGGCAGGAGATAGGGAGGAACTGAAGAGGGGACAAAAAGAGCTTAAAACCTCAATTAAAAAAGGCCAAAGAGGAGTACAAGTCCAAGCTGGAAAACAAACTAGAGCTGAATACCATTTGTGATGTCTGGAGAGGCCTAAAAGACATCCCTGGCTTCAACCAACGCAGCCCTATTCCAGCAGATGGAAAGCGGGAATGGGCAAATGAGTTAAACCAGTTCTTTGTGCGGTTTGACAACGGCTCCTCTCCTGCTCCATTGTGTCTGACACTCCTACACAACTACACCATGGGCCATCCACAGCCTCACCTTCCTCCACCACAGCCACACCTGTGACCATCAGCAACCACTGCCTGCAATGGACACCTCTCACTCCAAACAACTGGAATGTGCAGTGATGTTACATTCACTGCTAATCAGGTGAAGATGGAACTGAAAAAACTCAAGCAGAGTAAAGCAGCGGGACCTGATGCCATTGAACCCAGGGTGCTGAAACTGTGCGCAGAGCAGCTGTGTGGAATTCTTCAGCACATCTTCAATCTGAGCTGCAGCCTGAAGAGAGTCCTAGGAAAACATCTTGTGTGGTTTCTGTCCCCAAGAAAAGGCAACCGACAGCACTAAATGATTATCGACGGGTTGCACTGACATACCACTTAATGAAGACACTTGAAAGGCTGATGCTAGCTCATCTGAGACCTCTGGTCAAAACAGCTCTTGACCCTCTGCAGTTTGCATACCAGGATAGCATTGGAGTGGATGATGCAGTTATCTACCTGCTGGACAGAACGTACTCTCACCTGGACACATCAGGCAGCACTGTGAGGATCATGTTCTTTGATTTCTCCAGTGCATTCAACACCATACAGCCTGTACTGTTAGGGGAGCAGCTATGGCTGATGCAGGTGGATGAATCTATCATCTCATGGACAATGGACTATCTGACTGGACGACCTCAGTATGTGCGACTGCAGGGCTGTGTCTCAGACAAGGCTGTGTGCAGTGTTGGGGCACCCCAGGGGACTGTGTTAGCTCCATTCCTGTTCAACCTGTAGATCCTCAGATACAACACAAAGTCGTGTCATCTGCAGAAATTCTCTGATGACATGGCCATTGTGGGGTGCACAAGGAATGGACAGGAGGAGGAATATAGGAAGATGGTGAAGGACTTTGTTGACTGGTGTAAGCTGAACCAGCTGCAGCTAAGCATCAGTAGGACTAAGAAGATGGTGCCGGACTTGTCACCAGTCACTATTGATGGTGTTGATGTGGAGGTGGTTGGGACATACAAATATCTGGGACATACAAATATCTTGGACAACAAGCTGGACTGGAGCTGTAACACTCTTGTGGTGTACAAGAGAGGCCCAAGCCATCTCTACTTCCTGAGGAGGCTGAGATCTTTTGGTGTGTGCACTAAGCTCCTAGGGACATTCTACCAGTCTGCTGTAGCAAGTGCTCTATTCTATGCTGTTGTGTGCTGTGAGCAGCATTAACAAAAGTGCTCTGAACAAAATTAACAAACTTTTTAGGAAGGCTGGCTCTGTTGTAGGAGTCAAGCTGGACTCTTTGGAGGTTGTGGCAGAACAGAGGACACTCAACAATCTGTTAGCCATCTTGGACAACATCTCACACCCACTGCATGCTACACTGGATAAACGCAGAAGCACATTCAGTGGCCGTCTGCGCTGTGTTAAAGAGCGCCATGTGAGATCTTTCTTACCTACTGCTATAAGGCTCTACAACAATTCTCCTTACTGCAGAGACGGTGCTGATCTCCTGCTATCTGAACTGTGCTGAACCACATCACTGTATCTCCTCTTCGATTAATACACACTGTGCAATATGTCACCATAATTACTGTAATGACACTTTCACTATGGATTTTACACTATAATATTGATGCAACTCAGAGTTAGTCATGTCTATAATATGTGCTTTTAGTTTATGACACACTACTCAGTGCCTGCTGTCTTGTAAATACAGCAAATCTGTCTCATATGCCATGTAAATATGTAAATAGACATACTTTTATTTTATTTCTCTTGTACTTGTATTTTTCTGCATAGTATACGTAAGTTTATGTGCAATTATATGTCTTGCTACTAAAACACTGCAATTTCCTTCCGGGATTAATAAAGTTCGTTCGTTCGTTCGTTCGTTCTTGCTTTTGTCTTTACATATGTGTGTTGCTTTTCAGGTAACATAGGTTAAAACTGTGTGTTATGGAATATAAGTGAATGTTCTGTTTATTTCTTTTCTTGGTTTTGCAAGTTTCTGGTATTTGAATTGTGTTTTAATTGCCAGTTATGGCAGGCCAGATCTGGCCAAAACAAAGTGGGATATAACTCCAGGGGAGCCACTCATAAATGATATACCACCAATCAGAGTTGAAAACAGTGAATAGCTAATTACCCTTAGGTGAGAAGGACCTATCAGTGCTCTGGCTCCACCTTCAAAGGGGAGAGACTACCACCGAACAAAACCCAAGCTTACTCTATTTTTTGCAGTTTGGTTCTAAGTTCAGAGAAGCGAAAGCCAGCTATGAACACAGGTTAGTATTGACCTAATTTAGCCGATAAAACATTAAAAGTAGAAGTATGTTGCCCAGCCATTGACTGATAACTTCATCTTTATCTCTGTAGAATTGGAGTTGGTTAGTTTAGTATTAAGTTGGCTCAAAATCTGAGCACACCCAGAACATTGCCCACTGAGTCCGAACCGCTAACCACCCTATGGACTTAGGAGCCTCAGCTATGTGCCAAACTGGAATCTGACCAAACATCTTGAAGACCGCAAAGCTCTCCATTCTTGGGCAGCCACGTGAGACACGTGTTTCTTCCTTGCACAAATAGGATGTCGGATTAGCGAAAGGTGTAGAACACACGATTCAGCTGTCAGATTCCCAACCATATCGTGAGCGCACTCACTGCCTTGCTCCTGCAGACACTGAAAATATAAGAAAACATCTCCAAGATCTCTTGCTGGCAGGAATCATCTAGAAGTCTCGTAGCCCCTAGGCCTCACCGATCAGAGTTGTGAGGAAGAAAAATGGGACTGTCAGGATGTGTATAGATTACAGGTTGTTAAACAGTCAAACCATTCCAGACCACTACACCACAGCATGCACTGACAACGCACTGAATGCCTTGTCAGGCAGTGAAAGGTTTTCTGTACTTGACCTGCTAAGTGGCTATTAACAAACAGTCATGGCCCAAGAGGATAAAGAAAAAAACGGCAATTACTTGCCTACTAGGGTTTTTCCAGTTTGAAAGAATGCTGCAGAGGGGTATCTGGAGCTCCAGCAACCTTCCAAAGGTTAAGAGAGAGTGCTGGTAGTGACATGAACTTGCTCCGTTTCCTGGTCTATCTGGACGACCTGATTGATCTGATCTCTATACATATGTAAAATCTGCTTGCAAAACGTCAAATATTTGGGACACATAGTGTCAGCTGATGGTGTCTCACCTGATCCAGCAAAAACTGAGGCAGTCACCAACTGGCCTCAACTAACAATCTTCAAGACCTTGCAGTCATTCGTAGGGTTCTGTGGCTATTACTGATTCCTTCCTAGCCAACAATTTTGCTATTGTTAGACCACTGATGGAACCAAAAGCTATGCTCCTACTCAAAAGAGCAAAAACGCATAAGAGAGATCAAAACAAAGTGTACTTAAAAGAATCTGAGCACTTCGGTGGGAGATGGGACCAGTTCTTTTCTGATTCACATGAGCCGAGTAATACCAAATAAAATTTAGTGTTGTCAGTCCATAAAACCTCCACATCTCACATGTCCAGCGTTAGTGTTCTGCTGCAAGTGTTCTTTTTTTGTTGATTTCCTTTTCTCAGTAAGGGCTTCTTAACAGCTACACATTCTTTCAGACCCATAGAGTTGTCTTCTCACAGTGGAAGGATGGCGGAAACACCTGTGGATTTTTTCAGATCTGAAGCAGAAGTGAGTTTGATTTTCTTCTTTCTCTCAAAAATGAAAGTGCTTTAAGTGCTGTTTAGTGCTGTTTATGTTATGTGGGCAGTAGAATGGCTTTTGCACAGTGCTATACATTTACGTATTCATTTGCCACAGTAGGCACATATACTCATGGCACTTCATGGAGAACTCTTGAATTAACACAAAGTCAATTGTTTTTAAAATCAGGTAACAATATAATTGCTATATAGCTGTGATTTCTATTCCTACTCATTCATCCCCCTGCACTGCACATTTAGCAGCTTCCCAAAGTTTCAAAGAAGAAATGGGGCTGGAAACAACTTGAGTTTCTCTGAAATGCTGAGCAGGAAAAAAAGATCAACTATTAGTTTACAAAGTAAATTTAAGTGCTGTGTTGTTTATTATCTACTCACCTTTCAGTATCTCAATATCTTGCCTATATCATCACCATCAGATCAAAAGTTTTTATTGTTTTTACCATTTGAAACTGCTTTTTAGACTGGGTGAACATTTGATGATGAATGGCCCAACTGAAATTGTTCAATACTGCTTACATTTAGACACATTTAAGTTCATTCAGGTTTTATTTCTTTGATAAATGTTTGTGCTGGAGAGTCATTGTGATCAGTGAGGCATAATGGGAGTGTGACCTCACAGAGACTTTATAAACAGGTGAACAGGGGTTCTGCTCTCTTTTGTGCACTTTGTCTCTCTGCCACTCTGTCTCTTCCCACCAGTAAGCATGTGGTTCCTGCTCTTATACTTAGTACCAGCTATACAAGGCAAGTTACCCTTTATCTTCTTTATTGTAAACATGTTATGCTTGTGGTTCATTTTATAAATTCAGTGTTTTTTTCCTTAATTTTAAATGCTTACATACTTTAATCTGCTTTATACTGAACTCACAGTCACTAATGATAATGACTCATTAAATATGCATGAGAGAAACAATGTAATAGAAAATGATTAAAATGACAGAGTTTAGTTGATAAATGTTTGTGTTTGCTGAACCGATACAGAACTGTAATGTACACTCTTAAAAAAGATGGTTCTTCAATGATTCTTTGGCAAGGAAAATGATTCTGTATAGAAGCATTAATACTCAAAGAACCATTTGCATGATTAAACGGTTCTTTGCATGGTGAAATGGTTAGTCGGATTGATGGAGAATGTGCTATAGATAGTTCTAAGTAAAACCTTTCTTAAAAGGGTTCTCTATAGCACCAAAAAGGATTCTTCTATTGTTACGATGTCAAGCCTGTAATAATAGAAAAACGCTTTTTGGTGTTAACCGTTGTTTACACACAAACAGCCGAAATCATGTGTGTATGTTTTATTATTTTTCCTATATGTTTAATTTAGTAAATAAGAGTAATAATGCATTAAAATGAAAGTGTGGGGCTGTGTTAACTATTTTTTTTTGTTAAAAAAAAATAAACAAAACATGTAATTCGACCAGGGTGTTCAAACTTTATGGATGTAATTTAACAGATCAGCTGGGGCACTAAATGGTTACAGCAAAAAGTTATTGAAAATTATTCATGTTTTTAGCATTTATTACTGCAATGTGTCTATTTATCTGTTTCTAATGACTTTTTTTCCCTTTATTTAATGATAAAAACGAGTTTATTATTTTAAACCTTCGAATCTCTTAACTTTAATGTTTCCCTTTTAAACTCTACACAAAGTGAACCAAATCAACAAAATGTTATGTGGCACAAATAAAAAATAAAAAATCTAAATGGGTGTCGATGTGCTTCAGCACTGAGATAAAACAACAAAATAAGTCCAACAAAAGTAAACAGTTTAGTGAAAAAAATGACAAATGAATTCTCTTACTGTGTTGCAGTAATGGGAATTTGGTCACTTCAATTTGAAAATGTTACTAAAACTGCATTTAACAACAAAAGAATCATTCAGCTTTATTTTAAATCATTCATCCAGAAAGAATCAAAGTTTTAACCATGTTCATTTGGGTCCCAGTGTGTGTCATTTTGGTGAGAATAACCTGCATGTTTGTATTTTAAAAAGCATAATTCAGTATAAAGGACAGACGACATGTTCCTCATTTTTTATGTGCACTGAATTACAGCATTAATGAAAGTTCCTTTAGATCATAGAATGAACAAAAGCACTGAGATGTGAAATGTAGGTGTGAATATCTGATATATTGTATTTGCACATCCAACTCAAAATACCTACACATCCTACACATCAAGGTTCCTAAATGGTTCTTCATAAGGAACAAAACGAATTGCTTTAGAACCTTTACATTATATAGAGGTTCTATGAACCATATTTCTGCATTTTCATTTTCAATGATTCAATGGTTTTTGATGAACTATCAACTGAAACGTTCTTTTAGGGATCCAAAGTGCTTCTTCTATGTTAAAAAAAATAGTTTTAACACCTTTATTTTTAAGAACTTGCATCTCCAAGATGGTAAGTTTACAGGGGAACACAAAGGCATTTAACTTTTAATGTAAGTGAATGTACAGCAATTTAATTCCAAGCAATTTTGGAACATTTCTATTGATCCACCCATCATGAATTTTTCATGCAATATAAAGGAGAGATTGTATGTCTTCATGTGCACTTTTATGAGTTACAGCTTTATGACTTACAGCTTTAATGAAAGTTAGTTATTCAGTAACTACATGGACTACAATGCAAACTGGCTGAGCTATTCTTAGGTTATAGAAGTGTGTGGTAAAACTTTGGGCCGGCCGGTGGGTCCTGGCTATTTAAGCTTCCTTGGCGTAAAATTGTGGGTTGTAAGTTTATAAGAGCTAAATTCATAGTTAGATTTATGCAGTTTTGCATGTCCTTAAATCAAATGTGGGTGTTTTTCAAACCGTCATTTTCGCTGCTGTCGGAACAAAGCCTCGAATGTCCATTTTTGATGTTTTTCAGTTTGACAGAATTTGAAAGTACCTGTTTTCTTTAATATTGTTTATGAATTTCATGATGAATGGACCAAAATGAATGGCACAAAATTACTTGGAAATATGTCCAGTTACATAGACGTACATTAGAAGTAAATTATGTTTATTCTTTCTCCTGCAAAGTTAAACTTTTGGAGATACAATGTTTTACTCCGACAGCAGCGTTTTACTCTACTAAAGTAAATTTGTGTGGAAAAGTAGTCTACTTTTTTACCCACTTTAGTCATTCATATTAAGTTGCTGACTCTCTTTGTAGGTTGAATCTCTCACTTTAGCATTCAGTATTACCATCCAATATATTTAGACCAAAAATATCCAATACAGGGAAAAATCAATATTAACAAACTTCAGCTTCAATGCTGACGGATGCTGGATGTACTAAGAAATTACACTGCAGTTCTATTTTTATCAGACCTGATCATTTTTATAGGTTTAAGCAATGGGCTTGACAGGGGGAAGACTTTAACCCCCCTTCAAACTCTATTCCTGAAGATCTGTTTCAGTCTTATTGACGCATATAATCTTGCTAATGAAGGTTTTCTCAGACAGCAGGTGTATTAGATTATTGTATAAAGGATGTTTTCTGGGAGATTCGTACCACAATCTAAAATCAGTTAACAGTGTGTACAGAAACACATAGATAGATGTTGAAAATTGCCACAATGACCACTAGCTCCAGGCCACTGTACATATGAGGTCAAGACCAAACAGCAGGCAGTAATTAGTAAAATCAGTGAGATGGAAATTGTGGTCAAAGCTATTACCTTTCAATCATTTTACTTTGTTTATAAACTCAGATGCCTATGTTTTAATTGGCAAATTAAAGGAACAGTTCACAAAAAATCGAATTCACACAATTTTCCCCGTAATCCAAATGTAATTGATTAGCTGAAACATGTCTGGTCAGAAGTTTGCATCTTTAGTTTAGCACTGCAGATAAAAAGCTAATGTGGCTAAAAAGTAATGGAAGTCTGTGTGACCCAAAATCTTGAAATCAGCCTCGTAGCTCCACTGGAGAACTAAAGAAATAAACTTCAGATACCAAACGTCTCTCGGCTCACTGACTATGTTTATGATGAGGGGAAAATTATGTATATTAGATTTTTCAGTGAACCATCTTTTAAAAGGTATTTCAGATAAAACCATTAAACAAGTAAAGGTGCTTTGCTTCCAAACAGCCTTTTACTGCACTTGAAAAGGCAAACTCAATTACTTGCTAGTGATCAGTGTAATCACAGCATATATTAATATTTATTCATTGTGAAGTACATGTGTGCTGTCGGAAGCTCTGCTTTACATTGTTAGAACATTTCATGATGAATGGACCAATAGAAATGCTTCAAAAAACTTGGAGACATATCTTTTCATTTTTATATTCCTTTTAAATTCTGAATATTTTTCTTCTAGAAAAAAGGTTTTGAGCTTACTAAATACAGTTGTATGCAGCAGTTTGGACTCCCCTAGTAAAAGCGCCAGTGGTGCCCAGATTTTTGCATATGACTGACTTTATCTGAAAATGATTTGAGGTGATTTGTTGGTTGATGATTCCTTTACAGTTTGGATGTTTTGGTTCTTTCGTTCTTTAATGTTTGATACCAACACTACTAAATAAATAAAGGTGCTACAAAACTTTTTTTTTCTTTGGAGCGATGCTATAGAAGAACCACTTTAGTTTGGTCCTCTAAAGAATCATTTTAGTAAATGTGATCATTTGCAAAGAACCCTTTAAATGTTTAAGGAACTTTTCACTGAATATAAAGGTTCTGTAGGTCATTCCTAGGTCCGTATATCAAAGCCAAGAACCATTTAGGAACCTTTTGCTCTTAAGAGTGAATGTGCGAAGACCTGATAGATGAACAGATTGTTAAAGTGAAGGTATTTTAAAACATGGGAGATTTAAAAGCTTGTGAATGTTCAGTGTTGAATATGAATTTATAATAATAATAATAATAATAATAATAATCATAACCATAATCGTTATTATTATTATTATTATTATTATTATTATTAACAACATGTAACATATTTCTATATTGTATATTATAATATATAAAATATAAATCAAAATACTTATAAATACATATTTATTAATATTAATTATTTACATCAATTGATTTATAATCATAACACAACCGCATGAACTTAACCAAGCTTTATGATTACACAACAGGAACTAATATAAATCTCACTGCAGTGGTCAGAAGTGGTTTCAAATTTGTGGTTCCAGCACTTATAATAATAATAACAACAACTTGCTTATTACAGAGCCAGTCAGCTGTGCTGAAGACCAGCAGACTAAAGCTTTGTTTTATCTGAGGTTTTACCTTCAGTGCAGTCAGAGATCATTAAAAGGGATAGTTTATTTTAATGTGTAAAGAATATTTTAAAGAATATTTTAGTAACAGACGCAAATATTCTATTAATGATAAGGTTTTAGATTACACAGTTGACTGTACATACTGTGCTTGTTAAATATCATATCTATGTTTACATATGTATGTGTAAACTGTAAACTGCAGTCTGTATGATCTGGTAAAGGATCAAAATAATAAAGATCATTACAAAGTCAATAAAATAATCAAATCCTTAAATCCTTTTTAAATATTTTTTTAACCTTGGCACATTTCTTAAGGACTCTTGGAAGTGATTGATTTCACTCTCTAAATGTTTTATTTTTCCTTTGGTCAATTATAATGAATCATAAAATCATAAAACATTTTATAATGATAAAGTAAGAAAACACAATAAGAAAATACAGAAATCAGAATAAAACTGCTTCCTATTTCAGATAATTTAACAGAAAACTGTACAAGAGTTCTGCAGTTGATGTGAGATCAGTGATATCTGCTCTTCAGTGAGGTGTCAAATGGTTGCAGCTGTGCAGAGAACCGTATCAGAGCTGCTTTATGTTTTCTACTGTAGGGTACATTCCTCAGGAGCACAAAACAAAATGAATGTGTGCTTTATTTATTTATTTGCTGTAATTTTGTAGAACAGTTTTGAGTTTTTCAGCTATAAAAAATTGCAGAATTTCACAGAAAAAGCCGAAGAAATATATATATATATATATATGTATGTATACACACACACACACATATACACACACTAATCATAACAATAGTAATAAAAATAATAATGTTCATGCAGTTTTCATGCTTTGATCTCTAAGATAGCTAGGGAACATACATGCATCATACGTAATATGTAAAAAGTTTTTTATGTACACTTTACTGAAAGGTAGCTTTTGTAGCTCTTATAAGGCCACATGACAACTAATGTTTATTTCAGTTTATGCCCATGATCATGAAAGGCTTATATGTAGCGTTATGAATACCACCTATCAAGTGTTACAATAATAATAATAATAAGAAGAAGAAGAAAATAAAAAAGAAGAACAAGAAGAAGATGATGATGAAGAGGAAGAACCTGCATCTCAGTGCAACTTGCAACCTAATTTGTAATGTATGTCAGTTTTTAAGTTTGAAGGGGTGGTTTAGATCTTATGCAGTACGTTTGTCTTTTTTAATTCCACACACTCAGGTTTTGGGCAGCACTGTGGTTTAACTGAAAGTGCTGTGAGGTGGGGTGGGGCGATGACATGGTGTTATCTCAAAATCTGCACTGATGCACAACTGTGTCTGAAGCACAGAACTGAAAGTAACAGACAGATAAGATGCTAAAGAGCTACAGCAGAATATGTGGTTAACCATCTCTCAGCTTAGCAGACTTAGTCATATTTTCCATTGACCATATACGGTTAAATTAAGGCTCAGCTGGCAGTGAGAAATGACAGCCTTGGCATTATCAGTGCAGCAAAGGTGGATTAAACTTCATCAATACGAAAACATGAAATTCTTTACTAGCCTAAAGCTGTTCTATCTGCTGTTAACTACTGGAAGTTCTTTCTTTCTTTCTTTTTTTTTGTTGTTTGTTTTTTTAATCTGTTTAATTTTTACCTTAAATTATATTTTGTCTCATTTCTCTTGTCTTTTCTCTTTTCCATGTTGATGAATTAATTTGGCCTCTGTGTCACAATGAATATTTATGCCTCAATGAACAACGTAGGCAGGATTCTTTGGGGATACCTATTAATTTAGCATGTATCTACATAACCTACTGCAGATCTGCTAAAGTCATTATCTGTTTACAACTGGAACTGAGCCAATTTGGAATAATTTGCATCTTCTATTGTTTGTGCTACACTGTAAAACGTTCATTATTGAACTTAATTAATTAATTTGGCTTTATTACAATTTCAAGTGAATTGAACATCAAATAATAAGTTAACAGAACAATAATAGTGTGTGTACATTTTAATGCAGTCAGGCTTCTCCAAATCATTTTTACAGTCCATACATCTCTCTGTGATTATGAATTCTTACCTACAGCGCAGAACCAGATAGCTTTGAGGGGATCGGATGGCCCATGCAAGGGTCATTTGGAGGTGTACAATGATGGCGAGTGGGGCTTGGTGTGCTATCATGGTTGGAACAGTGAAAATGGTCAAGATCGTAAAAATGGTAAAGTGGTGTGCAGATCTCTGGACTGTGGCCAACATGTCGAATCAGGAAATAACAAAAACAGCTCCAGGCCCCCTCCAAAAACCACAAAATTTTGGATGGATGAAGTAAAATGCAGTGGAAAAGAGAACAACCTGTGGGACTGCAAGAAACCCAGGGTCACCTATTGTGACACAAACAGATATGTAGTGGTAGAATGCTCAGGTAAGAGTGATGTTTTCATTATTCTGGGAGCGCAAGTCAAAAAAGCTGCTCTTTCAGGTGAATTAAACCAGTGTGCACAGCAAAGGCATTAATGTGATTGACTGCAGAAGGCCCATGCACTGGAAAACAGGAGGAATTTTAAACCTCCTATTATCTTTGGGGTCAATTTGACGCAATTCAATGTTTAATGTCTCTAAATAAGTGACTGACATCATTTTTTTGCTTTATATTTAATGACTAACTCAATTTAACATGATATGTTTTCAATATCCTGTACACATTTGGTACACATCGATGTTCTTTGGAGTCAGTTTGACCCCAGGCTGTTTTAACTCTCTAAAACATAAATATCAACATTTTACATGCATTTGTTTTGGTTGTTTTGGATGATATTGTGGTCATTATAAAATGCAATTTTATCATCTTGTAAACATCACTCTGCTTTAGAGACCTAACCTAACATAACCACACCTGTAGTAGAGCGAGAACCACTGTTAGTTCACACTACACGGGAAGGGAAAAAACAGAATTCCCACCAGAACTGACGTTTCCCAGAGGTTTAAACTGCTGTGGTCAAATTGAGTCCAAAGATAAAAGATGTTAGTAAGTCTGAGGATAACAGGAGGGTTAAACGCCATAACATTTTTATTCATCAGATGCTTTTGTCTGTTACATTGAATAACATACACATTATCTTATATTTACACTGGTTATGCGAAGGTTTGAACACCTCCAGGCCAATGATACAGGTAACACTTTACATTAAAGGTCGCTAATCAATCATTAAATATATAATAATCAACTATTAGTTTCCCATTATTTAGTTATTAGTTAACTCTTCAGTAAGCTTAGCTATTAGCTATTACTTAGTAATTGATTAAGCACTTATCAATTAGTAATTAAGTACACTGTTAGTTGATAAGTTAGTTTGTCGTTAGTTTGTGGCTTACTTACTCATTATCTGTGTGCTAATTGCTGCTTATTACATTGTTAAAAAACTAATAAGTATTTTTCTTCATATAAAGAAGTAACGTGATAACTTATTAGCACTTATGTGTTAATCCCGCTAATTATCTGTTAATTAACTTTCCATCACCTCCATATATTCAGTTGCTTCACTTTTCTCACTTTGCTTCTTGTTCATTAAAGATGCTTATGGTCACATCTGACCGTAAGATGAGGGCACACAAATTCACGGACGGTTTTGTTATTCATCACGTTCATCTTGGCATATCTGTACTCATATCTGGTAGGAGTGCATGTAAATTTGGGCATAAATGCTGGATAAGTGGCTAATTAACCCAAACTATTATCAACATAATCTGTAATTGCAAAAATATGAACAACAATAGAAAATTTCAATAATACTAATTTGTGTGCATGACAGTCCAGTACATAAGTGGATGTACTTAATTTACATGCACATTGATATAAACAAGTGCTGCAACTATTTCATGTTCCACTTAAAGACACATTACACTGTGCTTTTGTTTCATACTACTGACTCACAAACACAGCTTCGATCATACACTGCAATAATACAGCGTTTATTTTAGGGAATTAATTACACTAAACAATCACTCTACTATGTTAACAACACTGAGTATTTAGTTTTATTTCACATTTTATTTTTTCCAGTTGTTTTCATTTTAATACTATTAAGTTGGTCAGCAGGGGACGAGTGCACTCACTGCTGGACATCAAACTCCACCCACGAGCACAGCCATTAGCTTTCATGCCAAACACTGCCGTTTTATTGGCTGGCTACTGAAACATCTGCATGAATTAGTGTGTGCTTCATGTAAATGATATGTAAATGAGGTGCTGGTAGGCTGGTTTCATGCACTGAAGCTGATTTATCATTTATGCTCAAATCTCCACTTGTTTCCACATCGTACAAAGTTGTTATGAATCAGACGCAGAGCAGTTCATACCTTATAAAAGGCAAAAAACGTGTTCTTTTTTTACGTAACTTTGATGATTAATGGGCCCTTTCCACAAGATTCGTGATTATTTCCGGTTTAAGTATTAGCAGGGTAAAACTCACTTCCTCTCCATATAGCTACTGCAGACGCGATGTCAGAATGTTTAGTAGTGAACTGTAACGCTCAAACACTGAGCTACGACAGCTGTATTTTAGATTTCCTGCACGGTTGTGACAGCGAGAATAAGAAGTGGTAGGAAGCTCAGATTTAACTGTAAACAGAGCTGAGATGCTGTAGGTTGTTTTTACTGCAGTTCTGCTGCAGCTGCTTCACATCAAGCAGCCTCTGTGTCTTTGTACAACTTGCCAGCGATTTCGGTAATATTCTGTTTTCAAAAGAAAAGAACTTTTATATGTAGCATGAATGTTATAGACTCTGTTTATATTGAGCTAGCTATACTGGCTAGAAGCTACTGCTAACCAAACTAGCCCGGCTAACATAAAGCAGGTTTTTCAGATGGTTTTTTTTTAGCTAGGAGTCGCGTTTTTGACTGAGCAATGAAAGGTGGATGTTTTCTGAAGTGCTGCTTCAAAAATTGCCATGAAACTATAAGAATAATGCTGTTTGGCAGATCGCTAACATAGCTAGCGTTAGAGCTAACTTAGCTTTAAAGTTTGCTACTCATACGAAGCTGGTGCTCCTCAAACTGCTAATGGCAGGCTAGCTAATTAGCGACTGTAGCCTGCTAGCCTACCACGAGCTAATACAGTTTAAACGAGGTCTGTAAAATAAACTTTACATGTAAAAGTTTTTGTTTGTGTTTATGTCAGAGGTCACTGCCGTCATGTAGCTAAATGTGTCACAGAACCTGCTCCATGTTAGCCGGCTGGTGGCAGCAGCTAATGAAAGCTAACTAGCTTCCTTATTTTGGGAACACAGCTACAGTTAGAAATGGCTTTTAGTGTTGCTAGCTAGCTACAGCTAAACAACGTCAACCAAATTCATACTACATAGAAGAATTTTATTTCTTTTGAAAAGAGAAATATTACAGAAATAACTGGCATGTTGTTCAACTACAGAGACACTGTTTGATGTAAGCAGCTGCAGCAGCAGTAAGCAGGGCTACACCACACACAGCATTTTAGCTGTGTTTAAAGTTAAATCAGTGCTTCCATTCACTTTCTATTCTCACTTTTTGTCATGATAGTGCACGAAAACTAACATATGTCTGTTGTAGCTCAGTATTTGAGCATTATCGTTCACTGCTAACGCTTAATCCGGACGTAATCTCGATTTTTTGTGAAAAGGGCCAATGGCCATTAGATCTTTACATTTTGACCATTAATTACTTCTTAAATTCCTCTTACTTAACCATTAATTACTGCTGTTGTGTTGTCACTTACTTGGAGGGACACAAAAACAGTAATTAATGGTTAAGTAAGAGGAATTTAAGAAGTAATTAATGATTAAGTAAGAGGAATTTAAGAAGCAATGAATGGTTGATTAAGTGGAATTTAAGAAGTAATTAATGGTCAAAATGTAAAGATCTAATGGCCATTAATCATCAAAGTTACGTAAAAAAAGAACTACTTTTTTTTTGTCTTTTATACGGTATGAACTGCTCTGCGTCTGATTCATAACAACTTTGTACGATGTGGAAACAAGTGGAGATTTGAGCATAAATGATAAATCAGCTTCAGTGCATGAAACCAGCCTACCAGCACCTCATTTACATATCATTTACATGAAGCACACACTAATTCATGCAGATGTTTCAGTAGCCAGCCAATAAAACGGCAGTGTTTGGCATGAAAGCTAATGGCCGTTGTCGTGGGTGGAGTTTGATGTCCAGCAGTGAGTGCACTCCTCCCCTGCTGACCAAACTTAATAGTATTAAAATGAAAACAACTGGAAAAAATAAAATGTGAAATAAAACTAAATACTCAGTGTTGTTAACATAGTAGAGTGATTGTTTAGTGTAATTAATTCCCTAAAATAAACGCTGTATTATTGCAGTGTATGACCGAAGCTGTGTTTGTGAGTCAGTAGTATGAAACAAAAGCACAGTGTAATGTGTCTTTAAGTGGAACATGAAATAGTTGCAGCTCTTGTTTATATCAATGTGCATGTAAATTAAGTACATCCACTTATGTACTGGACTGTCATGCACACAAATTAGTATTATTGAAATTTTCTATTGTTGTTCTTATTTTTGCAATTACAGATTATGTTGATAATAGTTTGGGTTAATTAGCCACTTATCCAGCATTTATGCCCAAATTTACATGCACTCCTACCAGATATGAGTACAGATATGCCAAGATGAACGTGATGAATAACAAAACCGTCCGTGAATTTGTGTGCCCTCATCTTACGGTCAGATGTGACCATAAGCATCTTTTAATGAACAAGAACCAAAGTGAGAAAAGTGAAGCAACTGAATATATGGAGGTGATGGAAAGTTAACTAACAGATAATTAGCGGGATTAACACATAAGTGCTAATAAGTTATCACGTTACTTCTTTATATGAAGAAAAATACTTATTAGTTTTTAACAATGTAATAAGCAGCAATTAGCACACAGATAATGAGTAAGTAAGCCACAAACTAACGACAAACTAACTTATCAACTAACAGTGTACTTAATTACTAATTGATAAGTGCTTAATCAATTACTAAGTAATAGCTAATGCTTACTGAAGAGTTAACTAATAACTAAATAATGGGAAACTAATAGTTGATTATTATATATTTAATGATTGATTAGCGACCCTTAATGTAAAGTGTTACCATGATACATTTTGTTGATTTTCTAAGTAAAAATAAAAAAAGTTAAATTAATTAATAGTTAAACTTAATTGTTCAATTCGGCCAATAAACAGTCATTGAGCATAAAAATGTACAGATGTTTGTTCTCTGTAGAGGATTTATTAATATATTTTCACTTAGACAATCAACACAATTTTCATGTAATGTGGTTTGACCTGGGGTGCCCAAACTACTGCATATGATTGTAATTTAAGTGGACATATTATACATGGTACACTGTACCATGTACACTACGGGTGACTTTATACCTTAATTATGTTTATTTTAATGAAATAAATAATTGAACATTTCATTTTGTCAAAACAATCATAACACTACTGAAACATTTGGTAAAGTTTCAGTAGTGTTATGATTGTTTGGACAAAATGAAATGTTCAATTATTTATTTCATTACGACTGCTTTAGTAGTGACAATTTTAGCAAACTGTTAGCAGAATTAAAAAACGCTAGCCAGTACATGACTAGCAAACACAGTTTTGAACAGCTGTACACAAATAAAATTATAAGATTTTTCAATAAAACACAAACAAGTTTACTTATTTGCAGAAAATATGCTTCAGTAGTGACAATTCTAACTGCTCACATTGATTTTCAGACTTTGGGACACATTTAATTCAAAACAACACGTGGCCATCAGAGACAGGGACGCAATATCACCTTCTGCTCTAAATGCAGGGGGGTGACTAAAATAAGGCTATGGACTAAAACTCTTTGTGTTGTAGAGATGATGAGTTAACAAGTTAACAGAGCAATAACAGTGTCTGTACACTCAATTAACTTCTTAAAGTTTCATTTTTATGCAGTCAGGCTTCTCTAAATCATTTTTACAGTCCATACGTCTCTGTGTGATTATGAATCTTTCCCTACAGGACAGAACCGGATAGCTTTGCGGGGACCGGACGGTCCGTGCCAGGGTCATTTGGAGGTGCACAATGCTGGCGGGTGGGGCTTGGTGTGTCATCATGGTTGGAACAGTGAAAATGGTCAAGATCGTAAAAATGGTGAGGTAGTGTGCAGATCTCTGGGCTGTGGAAAGCATGTTGAATCTGGTCATAACAAAGACAGCTCCAGGCCCCCTCCAAAAACCACAAAATTTTGGATGGATGAGGTAAAATGCAGCGGAACAGAGAACAACCTGTGGAATTGTAAGATACCCAGAGTCACCCATTGCGAAGCGGACAACTACGTAACAGTGAAGTGCTCAGGTATAAGTAATGTTTTCATTAATCTGGGAGTGTAAGCTAAAAAAGCTGCTCTTTCAGGTGAATTAAACCAGTGTGCAGGACAAAGGCCTTAATATGATTTACTACAGAAGACCCATGCTCTGGAAAATAGGAAGAATTCGAATTTAATTTAATGTTTAATGTCTCTAAATAAATGACTGACATCCATTTTTACTTCATATTTAATAATTTTTAATGACATTTTAAGTTGGGGACCACTGAAATCTTCATCAATATATTTCTGACACAAACAATAATGTCACGCAAAATGCTACCCTGCTATAATGAGGCAGGAAATGACAACATATGGATCAGTTTACAATTTTTTTGTCAAAGTAAGATATGACTTCTAACTGACTTGGACTTTAAAATATCATTTCACTTTAAGAGACTCTGTGTCTTAATTATGTTTATTTCCATGAATTAATGACAGAACATTCCAACTGTGAGCAGAACTCTAAAGTGCTAGCCAGTACATGACAAGCAAACACAGCTTGTTACTGTTATTAATATGTTTCAGTAGCCACAATTCTTAATGTTCCTTGTTGATATTCAGCCTTTTAGACAGTCTTACTTCAAAACAATGAGATCTAACTGCTCACTTTGTGGCCATGAGGGACAGGGACGCAGCCTCACTTCCTGCTCTAAAATGCAGGGCCGTGGCTAAAATACAGCTCTGCCTATGGATTGAAACTAAAACACTAAAATTGTGTTTTGGTAGCAACATGAAAATGTTGTTTTTGAACAACCTTTTTTTTATGTTGAAATTAAAAACATGACAAATTTAAACCTTTCATCTTCACTTTAAAAGACAAACAAGCCTTAAAAAAAAATATTTTCATAAGTGTAAATTTAGGTTTGGGACAAACACTTGCCTATAGAAAGTTCCATATAAATTATGATAGTATATATATATTTAGAACATTACTATCTCACTTAATGCCTGGGGTTTAAATAAATACTAAATACTTCATTGTTTTAAGCAGTATTAGGCAGCCACTGGATGCAGACTGGCCTACAACTCTGCATGCCCCCCCCTCTGTTTGCACTTTAACCTGCTTGTGTTTTAGCATCACACACACAAAAAACATCAACAGTTAGTGAGGGAAATTATTTGGCTCAGTGTAGTAATAATAACAACAATAATAATAATAATAACAATAATAATAATAATAATAAATATAGCCGCAAGCGGCAATCTGCGGGGTCCAAGCACCAGTAAGACATCGAGGAGTAAAGTAGTGGCCCCTGGTCGTAGAAGGCAGCAGATCTTTAAGAAAGATCTCCTTTTCCTATGATTAAGCCCACTAGGTGATACATCTGCTACAATCTACGCAACTCATTTTAATATCCATGACAGGGATTCAAACCCACGACCTTAGAGTTCGAAGGCGGAGACTCTAACAGTGAGCCACAAGACATCTGCGGCAAAACTGCAGTTTTTGAAACAATTTATTGAAAGGAAGCAACAAGGAACCACGCACCATTTTAGGACAAAGTAGCAGCATAAATAAATTTTATGTCTCTGGACATAGAAGGCAGCAAAGCGTTGGATATTTAAGAAAGACCCTTCATTAAGATTAAGATAATTAAGCATGTGTTCACAACATCTGCTACAGCACCATCCAACATCTGTGACAGGGAATCAAACCCACGACCGTAATGTTCAAAGGCAGATGTTTTCATGGTGAGCCACAAGACACCCACAGCAGACCTGTTTTTTTTTGTTTTTTTTTTTGAGAGAATTTATTGGTACGGAGCAATAAGGAACCAAACACCATTTTGGGAATTAGTTCACACCTTGCAATTACTGTGACTACTGAGAAGTACAATTCCAAATGAAATCATCATAATAATTTGTCATTTTGTATATTTGTCAAATTTGGTTATATTCAGACAATTATTGGTGTATTTTTAGCAGAATAAGCCAATTCACACCAATTTATTTAAATCTTCAGCCACACTGTGCTTAAGTCATGATATTTTCAATATGATTGTTTTAAATTTGATTTAACCTCAAGAATTAGTAAGAAACCATCTTGTGATGTTACTTTTTTAAGACTTGTATTTGCAAAATTGTTAGGCTTAGTGGAAAACATAACATTCAGAAATGCTCTTCGCTTAAAGACATACAGTAAAGCTTTCCAAGTATATGTCAACAATGACATGTGCAGTTGCTGATTTGGCTCCATCTGGTGGCCAGAGAAAAACTGTTGCTCTGAACAAAATTTGCTGAAATCAAATAATAGGATTTCCTGTACAGTACAACCTACACATATTTGCAAAGTGACAATTCTCATTAAGATGCATAATTTGAAACAATAGTCATGTCTTTATTTTAATCTTAGACAGGAATAATTACATTTTAGATTGTTGGCAGTACATTGAGCATTGTAAGAGCCAACTTAAGCCAATTCAAGCCTAATGTCATCGTTTCCTCGGCTGATTACTGTCAACCTACACATATATGCAATGTGCTAATACTCATTAAGATATATCATTTTTGGTCACAGTCAGAGCATGAGTGACAGATTTGTGGTCCCTTGTTTTCGAATAGGCTGGACTGAACTGATTTTTCCATAACTTGCAATAATATTATGCTTAAAAGGCAAGATTTTTTAAATAATTATTGATCTTGAGACTTTGACGGTTGTTTAGAGACCAAGTTTGAGATGTTGCAAAAACATTTCAGCAAGCAGTGTGAAAACATCAGTTTTCAAACTCTGATGATTTACAGAAAAACAATACAATATGTTTTTTTAAAGACTTGTATTTGCAAAATTGTCAGGCACAGTGGAAAGCATAAAATACAGAAATAGTCTTGACCTAATGACATACAGTAAAGCTTTCCACCAATTGTATATTTTTTATTAATTAGTTCAGCATTGACATTTGCAGTTGCTGATTTGGCTCCCTCTGGTGGCCAAAGAAATATAAAACACTTCTTGCGCTAATTAAAATTTGTTGAAATCAAATTATATGACTTCCTGTGCAGTTAAGCAACCTAAACATATGTGCAAAGTGTTAATTCTCATTAAGATGCATAATTTGAAACAATAGTCATGTCTTTATTTTAATCTTAGACAGGAATAATTACATTTTAGACTGTTGGCAGTACATTGAGCATTGTAAGAGCCAACTTAAGCCAATTCAAGCCTCATGTCATGTGTTTCCTCAGCTGATTACTTTCAAAGTATATGTAATTTTTGGTCAGAGTCAGAGCATAAGTGACAGATTTGTGGTCCCTTTTTTCTGAATAGGCTGGACCGCACTGACTGATCCATAACTTGCAATAATATTGTGCTTAAAAGGCAAGATTTTTAAAATAATTATTGATCTTGAGACTTTGATGGCTGTTTAGAGACCAAGTTTGAGACGTTGCAAAAACATTTCAGCAAGCAGTGTGAAAACATCAGTTTATAAACTCTGATGATTTACAGAAAAACAATATAGTAAAAGACTTGTATATGCAAAATTGCCTGGCTCGGTGGAATAGATAAAATTCAGAAAGTTCCTTTGCCGCAAGATAGATGTTGCAAAGACTACGACCATAAGTATGTTTGAAGTCATAATTTGCATTTAATGCTGATGCTCCCTCTGCTGGACAGAAAAGATATTACCCTTATTAACTGTGTGGCCAACCTGGTCAAATTTCCACATTTCCTGTGCAATTTTGGAACATACATATAATTGCAATGTGTTAGATGTTAATGAGATGTGTAATTTGAAACCAATATCTTTTCTTTATTTCATCCATAGACGAAAATAATGACATTTTAATAATTACGCACTAGATTAAGTATTGTAGGGGCTTATGACAATCAATTTAAATGAAACTTTGCATGTTTCCTCAGAAAACAGTAATGTACAAGTTTACCAAGATTTATCACAATCACCTAAAAACTAAAGAATTTATAGCCCCAGTCAGGCCGAACAGATTCATTGGTGTCTTATGGCTGTTCTTTGCAATAAAGTCAAGGTTTTTTTGATAATTATTTACCTGCGGACTCCACAGATTGTTTTAAGACCAAAATTGTAACAATAGTCTTAAAATCCACAGACTAGTTCAAAAAGCTCAATTTTCAAACACTGATCAATCAAAGAAAAACTTTACAGAATTTTAAAAGACTTGTATTTGATAAAATGTCATTCTCAGTGTAAGCAATGAAGTGAATTGATTTATTTATATTATCAAATTTATAGAACTTATTCTTATTTATGCTCCATAGCACCACCTCATGGCCAATTGAGGTCAAACTTTATAAGCTACTAGAAATTGCCTATATCGACATATGATTTAATTTTTGTGATGATTGGCCAATGTTAAGCCCTCCAACTGGGGGGGGGGGGATCTACACCTACCCTCTAAGTTTGGTCTTTGGATGACTTAGGGTGTCTTCTCCACAAACCGTTTTAGGGCAGAAAAAGAATAATAATAAGAAGATAAGAAGAAGAAAAATCCTAGCAAAAGCAATAGGGTTCCTATAACAATAATAATAATAATAATAATAATAATACACAACATTTGTATAGTGCTTTTCTAGGACCCAAAGACACTTACAGGTTACAGTTAGTGGCACAAGAAACAAATACATAACATACACAGCAGAGACAGAGATACATATTCACAGCACAGATGATGAACTGACATGAGCTATAATGGTTTAGGATAGAGCAAGATTGTACGTGAGACAGAACAAATGTGTTTTAAGGTTGGATTTAAATGAGGACAGAGAATTAGACTGCTGAATATGAGAAGGGAGAGAGAATAGAAAATGCCCGATCACCAAAACTGTTTAGAGGAGAGAATGGTAAGCAGACCAGCGAGAAGAACGAAGAGTGCACGTAGGCTTGTAGGATTGGAGAAGGTCAGAAAGATATGAAGGAGCGAGATTGTTGAGAGCTTTGTAGGTGAGAAGAAGGATCTTAAACTGAATACGATAGTTTATGGGAAGCCAATGGAGGTTTTGGAGAACAGGTGTAATGTGGTGATGTGACCGGGTGTAAATGAGGAAACGAGCAACAGAGTTTTGAACCGTCTGGAGTTTACGAAGTGACGAGGAGCTGATGTCTGCAAGAAGAGAATTGCAATCATCTAAACGGCTAGAAATGACAGCATGAATGAGAGTTTCAGCAGCAGACTGGGAGAGAGATGGTCGGATTTTTGCTATATCAGGGAGCTGACATGAGAGTCGAGTTTAAGTGAGGCGTCAAGGATGACACCCAGATTATGGACCACAGAGGAGGGAGACAAAATAACATCATTAATTGAGAGAGTGAGGGGGCCAGTTTTGTTGAGAGCAGATTTAGAACCAATGAGAATGAGTCCAGTCTCATCACTGTTAGGTATTAGACAGCTGTGTTTCATCCAGTTCCTAATTTCTGAGAGGCACAATTCCAAATTACCAAGAAGGGGGTTAATGGGCGAATTTGTCTGAAGATAAATCCGAGTGTCATCCACATAGCAATGAAAGTCAACGTTAAAATGGCAAATAATCTTGCCAAGAGGGAGCATGTAAATAATGAAAAATAATGGGCCAAGTACAGAACCTACGGGACCCCTTGAGTGACAGTGGAAGTGGAGGATTGCCCAGAGAGAGTAACACACTGTTTACGGTCTGTTAGATAGGAACTGAACCAATCAAGAGCAGAACCTACAATACCAGCTCACTCAGTCTAGAGAGGAGGATGGAATGGTTAACTGTGTAAAATCGAGTAGCACGAGAATGCTAATAGCACTTGCATCAGCTGTCACCAGCAGATCATTAACAACCTTAACCAGAGCTGTTTCAGGGCTATAATGTGGCCAAAAACCAGACTGGAAGGGATCTAAAAGATTATTCGTTTCCAAATAATCTTTGAGCTGTACTGCAACAACATGCTCAATGACGTTCGTTAAGAACGGAAGATTTGAGATGGGATGAAAGTCATTAAACTTTCGTTATTAAACACCCCTACTACCCACATCCCTGAGCATTCATAAAGATTACAACAATTAGCATGGCTGGTGTGTATTAAATCAATAATAAACCACTGATGATGTTATCATTGTAAATTAGTGGCGTTACTTGTAAGAAATACAGAGGAAAGATAACTTTGACACAATTTGACAAATTTTGACAATCTGAATCCATGGAAATGTAATAAATGGACAAGTTTTTTTTCACCGTAGGGCCTATAGAGCTGAGTTTGAACAGAAATGGAAAAATGGACGAGTGTGCTGGGGTCGTCCAGTTCAACACAACAAACGGCTATGTCAGTGTGTGCAACGATGAATGGGGTGAGTTAAGCTTCCCTCTACCATCACATAACATCTACAGCTGTATGCAAAAGTTGAGACACCCACAGTTAAGTTATAGGCTTTGTTGGTAAGTTAACACATTCTCTGCAGAGAACAGAAACATTTTTAATGCATCAATTTCTATTTCTTTGCTCAATTTAACATATTTGAAAAAAAAATAAAATGTGCCATTACTTTTGTGCAGGTCACAGGTTTATATTTCATTTTTCCCCAATGTGTTAAATTCAATTGTGTGTGCAGAACTGTCTTCTCTGTAGAGGATGTATAAATGTATTTTTGCTTAGAAATAACAAAAGAAAAATCTTGATCAGCGGCATCTGAGTTTTTGCATATGATTTTATAACTGTGTGTGTGCGTGTGTGTTGTGAAGCACATGTAAAATACTTTGCTGTTTTAACTTCAAAAGTATGAAATATGCTGCATTACAATGTTGTCTTCATTAAATTTCACATAATAAGTTAACAGAATTTAATTTATTTGGTTATTTGTAAAATTTTTTATTTTGTTTTTAACCCAATTTTGTCATGTACAATTCCAAACTCTAGCCAAGTCTCCAACGCTTACCTGAATCGCACAGAGTGGTGGTGGGACAGGGAGGACCACCCTACCACCCAGAGAGAGTGAGGCCAAATGTGTTAACAGTTAATCCGGCAATGAAGGAAGATTTTGGCATTATTTAAAAAAAAAAAAAAATATTCACAGTGGAGAGAAAACAGTCCTTAAAGAAAACATTATAATAAAGATATACTGTTATTACTGTTATCAGTATTACATATGAAAACACATAAGACTTGTGTAGGTTCACTGGTCATTTTGGAAAGTAAATCAAGTGGTTATATTAGCACTGTATTGGTCATTCAGATTCCTGGCTCCCATCACCACTACTTTAAATCTGTGGAATTCCCTTTAAACAAAGAGCAATTTTATAGAATTTCAGAAGATTTCAAAAGCTCACTGTATATGGTTGCATATTTGTCTGTCATATTTGATAACCTCCACTGCTGGGTTAGCAGTATCTGCTGAGTCTACTGCAACATGTGTAGGTTCAGTGGTAATTTTAGAAAGTAAATAAAATGGCTATATTAGCACTGTATAGTGTTGATCGGGATGTTTTAACAAATTAAACATTTACCTCCTACAGATAAAACCAAAGCAGATATGGTGTGCAATGAGCTTAAGTGTGGAGACCATCACAAGATCCCCCAGTCCGGAACCTTCCAAAGAGGAGGAGATCAAATCTCATACAGCGTACCTCTCCGCTGCATTGGCAATGAAAAGTTCTCCTGGCAGTGTGTAAACTGGGTCCAAGCAAAATCAAACAAGTGCAGCCAAGAGGCCAGCGTCATCTGCTCAAGTAAGATCATAGGGTGACCTTTAATGTCTTTCTGCAGGCCCCCTAGTGGTCATTCTGCTGTAAAATGGAAATCAGCTGTTATATTTGATAAATGTAATAAAGTAAAACATTTTTCCTCGCAACTCTTATCAGATTAACTAGGACACTGTTTACTTTTTGTGTGTGACATTTTGTGAAAAACATACCATTCCAAAACCATGGACAATAATATGGAGCTCACCACGCCTTATAACAGGCTCTACTCTTCTGGGAAGGCTTTCCTCAAGAGTTTGGAATAAGTCTGTGAAGTTGTGACCATTCAGTCAAAAGACACTGGTGTTGGATGAAAAGGTCTGTCTCGCAATCAATGTTCAAATTCATCCTGATGGTGTTCAGACTAAATCACTCCCCACTTCCTGCCGTTCCAAATTATGTCTGGAACACTGTATTTAAATATAATTTCTGCATTTCACTGAAATACTTCATTTGATATGACTGTAGATCTGCATACTTGCATTTCTGCACATTTTACTTCACTTTTACAATGTTAGCTGCTAGAATTACTGTATCAACAAAATACTGTATACATTGCTGTTCTGGTTTCTATCTTAGTGACTGCTATGCTCATATATGCTAGGCTATCTGCTAAGCTGCTATTTTGTCATAGTATGTTACATCCTTCTTTGCAAGTCTTTGTAATTATCGTACTATATTGTCTTGTTGCTGTGTTGCACCATGGTCCTGGAGGAATGTTGTTTCGTTTCACTGTATACTTGTATATTGCTGGAATGACAATAAAGCCTGACTTGACTTGGAGTTGATGTCAGTGCTCTGTGCAGGTCACTGGAGTTCCTCCACATCAAACCATGCCTTTATGGAGCTCGCTTTCTGTGCAGGGTCACAGTCATGCTGGAACAAAAATTGCCACAAAGTTGGAAGCATATAATTGTTTGAAGTGTCATTTTATATTGTAGCATTAACATCACCCTTCATTGGAACTAAGGGGGTCAAACCCTGAAAAACCCAGACCGTTATACCTCCTCCACCAAACGTTACTGTTGGTACTATGCAGTCTGGTAGGTAGTGTACTCCTGGCATCCTGCAAACTCAGTTCTTTTTCTAACTTCGTTCGGTGTTGCACTATGGGGAATCGCCTTTGGCGTGACCAACTACAGAAGCTCCAATGACACTATGTCTGTCCATGACAGACAGGTCGACCTGCGACCCGGCTCCAACCCTGCCCTATAGCCACGGTCGACCTATCTGACTGAGTCATTCACGCTTTCTTCCTGTGAAGAACTACAAGTTCCCTCAGCGCTCCAGGCAAGGCTGTGCTCGCTTAACAGTTCTCAGGTGATATAGAACCCGTCGCCAAAACAGCTTAGCACTGGACAGCATTGAAAAACTTACTTCGTCAAGAGGTACATTTTGGCTGTTAGCTCAGCCACGTTCAGAGTCCTCAGCGGCCTATCACCTCCCCCCAAACCGCCGTGCTATATCTGCCTCCACCCACATTTCCCTGCCCAGTAAAATGGATCACCTCACCACATCCATGTACCAGCGCATGTACAAATATGCTGCTCAGTCAGTATGCTCACTGAACGCTGTTACACTCTTATCAGCGTATCAGGCAGAGATTTTGGAGGAAATGGGGCGACAGCTGGACCCAGGTGTGCCAAACCCTGTTCTCTGGGACGAAATATGTGAGGTGAACGACTTGATTCTGTGCTTCGCCCGTGGCGCAGTACAGGGCTGTGGACGTGTGATGGGCCTGGCTGTCTCAGGTGAGAGAGCCCTCTGGCTAAACCTCTCAGGCCTCAAAACAGTAGAGGTCATGGACACGGCTTTTGACCCCACCAAAGGCCACAGGCCTTTCCAAAAGCCTTTCGGACCAACCCTGGAGAAAATTAGAGAAACCAGCACTTTCAGGAAACAGGAGGATGAGGCTTTCAACTTTTGCCTGCCACGCAATCAAGTACCACGCCATCCTCAAGCTGGCCAGCAAAGCTTTGAGAGCCACAGCTGTGAGAGCAAAGCAAGGGGGTGTTAAAGCCCAAAGAACAGCCCCAGCGGGTCAGCAGGCTAACCAGCGGCCAAGAGCAGCAAACCCTGGGCCATGGGGAAAACATTCCTTTGCAGTTGTGGCAGCTAAGAACCGGCCACCCCACCCCACAGAAGGAAAGAAGAAGCGGGCGGCCTGACCCCCACACAGCCTACCCCTTTAACCCCCCTTCCCCTGAAAAAAGGAGGAAGCTGGGGGAAAAATGCAGCCCCACTCTCACATGTTCGGAGGGCTCCCCCAGTGTTAGAAATTTTGGAGTACTTAGGTCTCAACATAAACTCCTTCTCCTATCGAGCCAGCCTGTCACAGAGGAGAGTAGTGTCATTCGTGCAATGCATAGCCTGTTTTCAGTTACAGAACACGGTTCCGTTAAGGCTTTGTTTGCGTATGCTGGGTCTTATGGCATCAGCGATTTCAGTGATGCAGTGGGGGCTCCTCATAATGAGAGATTTTCAGCGATGGGTTGCGTCTCATCACCTGTGCACCCGCCGCCACCTGAGCCGCCCGGTCAGAATAATGGCGGGCTTGTATGACAGCACTCCATTATTGGAGAAACTCCGCGAGGATAACCTTAATGACAGATGTGTCCCTGTCAGGTTGGGGAGCAACTCTGATGGGCAGAGCTGTGAATGGCATGTGGCCTCAAGCGCACATAAATTATCTGGAACTTCTTGCGGTGTTCTTAGCAGTGAAACACTTCAGAAAATTTCTCCAGGGCCAGCATTTATTAATAAAGACAGACAACTCCACGGTGGTGGCATATATCAACCGACAGGGCGGCACACGCTCGCTGCAGCTACACAGACTGCACAGAAAGCTTCTCCTGTGGTGCAGCACCCGGTTTTTATCCCTCTGTGCCACACATGTGCCAGGGATACTGAACAGGGGGGCGGATATCCTGTCAAGGGGAAATCCTTTGTACAGAGACTGGAGACTTGGAGACGGAGACTCAGCTGTGGCAGAGATACGGCCAGGCAGCCGTAGATCTATTTGCCTCATGAGAAAACGCGCATTGTTCTCTTTATTTTTCCCTGCTAGATGAAAATGCACCTCTGGGTGTTGATTCTCTAGCCCACCCATGGCCAAACGTCCTTCTCTTTGCATTTCCACCCTTGAGATTGATCTTTCCCAGAGTGAGGGATCAGGGTCTGTCTCTAATTCTAATAGCTCCACAGTGGCCATCCAAGCACTGGGTGGCAGAGATTGTCCAGCTTCTTGCAGGCCAGCCTTGACCCCTCCCACCACGGAGAGACCTGCTGTCACAAGCAGATGGGGACATTTACCACCCACACCCAGACAACATGGCTCTCTGGGCCAGGCCTGTGAGAGGTGGAATCTAAATGCTGCAGGCCTGCCTCCTGCTGTCATTGATACAATACAAAGCGCCAGGGCCTTCTGTACATGTTAATTATATGGCAATAAATGGCGAGTGTTTGAGGACTGGTGTGCTCTGAGGAATATTACTTCCTTTCAGTGCTCACTAGCAGACTTACTCTGCTTTCTTCAGGATCTGTTAGATAAGAAAAGGTAAAGCCTTTTCAACAATCAAGGTGTACCTAGCAGCTATCTCAGCTTGCCATATGGGTTTTGGGGACAAGCCTGTGGGGCAGCACCCCCTAGTCTGTCATTTTATGAAAGGGGCAAGGCCGTATACGGCCTGTTTCCAGGTCGTTGGTCCCACCATGGGACTTGTCCTTGGTGCTGGATGCCCTTTGCTGTCAGGGTGTGGGGCTAAAGTTCCTCTCCCTCAAGACAGCCTTGCTTCTGGCTCTGACCACAGCAAAAAGGGTGAGTGATTTAGAGGCATTGTCCATCCATCCATCATGTTTACAGTTTGACCCAGGCTACACGAGAGTGTGTTTGCGCCCTAATTCTGCATATGTGCCGAAGGTAATGGACTCAGATGCGTGACAGTGGAGCTGGCAGCTTTTCACGCCCCACCCTTTGTGACTGCGGAGGATCAGAGACTGAACTGCTTATGCCCTATTAGGGCCTTACGTCAGTATTTAGTTAGGACAGCGGGCATGACCAGCTTTTTGTGTCACGGGCCACTCCTTATAAAGGGAAGCCGTTGTCTCGCCAAAGGCCATAAAAGCTCATTACATGAAGCGTCCAATGCACAGTTCTTGAGCTGATGTTCTTCCAGAGCCAGTTTTGAACTCTGCAATAATTGATGCAACAGATGCACCACACGGCAGCTCCACTCTATTTGTGGAGTTTGTGAGGTCTACCACTACATGGCTAAGCTGTTGTTGTTTCTAGATGCTTCCATTTCATTAAAATAGCACTTACAGTTAACCGTGGCAGATGCATTTCATGAACTGACAAAAGTTTATTTGAATTAAACACTAAAATATTTATTAAACACTATGTGTCTATTCTACTACTACTACCACTACTGCTACTATTACTACTACTACTACTACTACTAATACTAATACTACTACTACTAATAATAATAATAATAATTTTTATTACCACAAATAGTAATGGGTGTGTTTTTTGTGATAGAAGAATTGCTAATAAACATTGGCTTGTTTAAAAAAAACAAAAAAACAGTCATTTGCTGTATTTGACTATTGTTTGGGTGGAATCTTTTTGTTATAGAACACCACTCATTTGATATGTTTCGCTATAGTTGGTTAGAGTCTTAGACCACTCACTTGGTATACCTGGCTGTTGTTTGGTGTGTTGTCAGAGTTGTGTAGTAATGGACTTTGTGTAATTGTGTATGTTTGTATGTTTGTAATTGTGTTGTGTCTGCTGTACATACTCTAATAACAAAAATCAAATACTGGATTATGTAATCTGATTGCAGCAATTAAGAGGGCACAGTCAGAAGGTGGTTACTTTTTTTTTTTTAAGATTTCTGTTTTTAAGGATTTTGATTAAGCAGCATCAACAAATGCCCCTAAATACTAAATAACAGCCACGTCACTGTGATTGATGAGTTGTGCATGCTTTTTAGGGAACAGAAGAATTGGAGCAATGCTACTATGTTTTCAGACTGTTGAAAATTTGAATAGAAAAGACAGATCTGCTGGTATTTGACCATTTGTTACATAGACAGCTTTTAAGGAGACTCAAAGACAAATCTAAAATCCCACAGTAATTAGGTTCAATTACTTTTTGAAAGTAATCAACATTGTTCGCCATGTATTTTATCAGTACCAGCTTACATTTGTGTTAAAGGTCCCCGTTCCTTTTTTGAAATAAAAGAACTTGATGTAATATGTAAACACTGATAAACTGTCATAACCTACCATTCAGTCTGCAAAAACAAACTACAAAAACAACCTGTTTTGAATTCATTATTTTTTTATATCATTAAAACCAAAAAAAATTATTTATCTGCCGATTCCACCTATAGCAGTTTAGCCCCACCTACTTACAATCAGAACAGATCTAATTTACATACACCAGTACAAGGGCACTAAAGTCATTCTTGTAAAAATTAATTATATCTGCTTTGGTACATAAAATGACACCAGTGTTATCTGTAAAGGGGAAAAACTGAGTACAAGAAATAAGTATAATATGGCCCTTTAAGTAATCTATCCAGTTCTGGTTTGTAGAAAACTATTCACTTTACCTGCTGTGCTATTGTTTATGTATTTATGTCTCTATATATTTATATATTAAGGGTTATGATCAATCTCTCATTAAACAGATTACAAAAGTATGCGACTGAGAAGTGACAATGGAGATGTTTGTAATGGGACCCTGCAGCAAAAGGACAGCATTGAGAATAGCAGTTGGGTTCCTGTACTATATCCAAACGGAGGCTACACTACAAATGAAACTGATAACATTTGCTCTAAGCTGAACTGTGGTAAATCCAGCAACGTGACACAATGTAATGGATCTGAGATTTGCCTCACATGTACAGGTAAGCCTGCATATACAGCCTTGATTCCCAATTCAGATCCTCTAAGATCCAGTTCTGTACATTGTAGTGCTTTCCCTGCTCTAATGAGCCCATTTAAACCTCATAAAAAAAAAAACGCTTTTTGTTACCCAAATTACCAGTCTTTAAATAACCATATTATGAATTATATGTGCAGGCTTGAAGAACATTTTAACTCCCTATACTGTAATTATCTGTTCATTTTGGCAGCTGATTTTGATTTAGTTTTAGGCTTAGTTTTTTGTATGTTATAAATGTATATTAGTTTTAGTCATATTTTAGTCATTTAATTATTATTAGTTTCAGTCTAGTTTTACTCAATGAAAAATAAAAAACATTTTAGTCGTTTTTGTCAGTTTAATTTCTACAATATTTAGTCTAATTCTAGTCATACATTTTTACTGTTTTAGCGGTATTATTTATTGCTAACTTTCATAAACAACAGCTTAGATGTAACACGTTAACATCCAAAATTATGGAAGGAATATTGCCACTTTTTATTTATTTTACCTTAAAATGCTGACAATTTTACTGAGATGATATTTGTCTAATTAAACAGATACAGTGCAATGTATCTATACAATATGAATGCACTGTGACAATATTTTGTTTACAACTACACTATTAGAAATAAAGGTTCTGTGCAGGTACATTTTTCGTTCATCAAGTTACAAACAATGTAAATGTACCCTCAAAGGTATTATATTCATTACATTACCACCACATTATATAACAGACAGCCTATTAAGATGGGACTTGTAGCTCCTCACACTCAAATGCTCTTGAAGTCGACATGATTGAAATCAAAACACTTTTTTCTTTCTTAACATATTTCAGAGTGAAACAGACTACTTAGGTGGGAAATAATTGTGGGTGGAACATGATTTTATGAGGCGAAATGAAAACTAGCCTGTTAGCATCCATGTTGCTCTAGCTTTTCTTACACTTTCACGACAAAGCAAAAGACTTCAGGAAAGAGAAGTCAGGTTAAACAAATCTGTATACGAGTGCAATCACCTAACATTTAAGCAAGAGATGAACTGTGTGTGTGTGTGTGTGTGTGTGTGTTTGTGCACATCACTCTTTCACCAGCTGACCCCCTCTCAGCCTCTCAGCACAGCAGAAAACAGCACAAATACTGACAGATATAACCAGTCCAAACACAGACACAGAGGAAAGTGAGGAGATGAAAGGAGGTTGTCTGCTGATGTACACGTCCGTGCAGCTGTAAACAGAGGCAATGACTGGTGTTCTTGCTCAATGACCGATCAGGGTGATGGGGGAGGAAAGAAAACATGCTAAGATATTATTGATTAGTACAGTTTTTCTCTGCCGCTGGCACACGATGATGAAACTAAACATAGTGATGGCTGAATGGAAGTGGTCCTTGGTGGTCCTTGGACTAGGGCTGTTGCGATACCTGCAATATTGCAATTCCGTATCACTGACCAGCCAACCGCATGGGATGGCAAGCAACCACCACAACCGCAATGTTCAGGTTTTTTCATGAGCCGAGGTCCTTTATGTTTAACTGTCTGTTGGCATCCGGTGCTGCTGTCAGTCTTCGCTTTTTTGTAAGATAGAAACAATGACAGCCAAACCAAATGAAATAGGAGAGCCAGCCAATTTAGAAACGGCAATATACAAAGTTTGTGCCAGAAAAGTCACTGTGAAACAGGGAGATACATTGAATTTGAGGTCTCAGCTAGCTACCTATCATCCAGCTATCGAAGCGCAGCTGCCTCCACCAGCACCAAGTCGTGGAGAAGCCTCAAAAGGCACAGCTCAGGCTGGTTCCGCAAAAGTAACAGGCATAAATGCCTTACAGCTGCTGTTGTTCCATTTATCACGGTGGAGAAGCCTGCATTCAAGTCAATGACAACCAGTATGAGTTGCCTGGCAAGGCCTACTTCTCAGAGATTGCAGTCCCAAAAATGTACAACACTGTAAAGGCACTGGTCAAAAGTGAGCTCAAGAATGTCGACTACTTCTCTGTCACAACTGATATGTGTTCCTTTACATGAGTCTAACGGTGCATGATCTGACCAAGAACTGGGCTCTTAAATCACGTAGCCTCGAAATAGTGTTTATGCCCCAGAACTACAGGTCTGACAATATTTCGGAAGCTCTCTGCCACGCATTTGATGAGTGGTCCCTGGATGAAAAGAACCAGGCTTATATCATGACAGACAACAGGGCAAACATTAGAGCAGCAGTGAACAAGCCGAACCGGCTGTGGCTGAACTGTTTTGGTCACAATTTACATTTGGCAGTGAGAAACACAATGGCAAGTGCCACAGACTGCACAGCCCGAGCAATGGGTCTGTGTCACACCTCGGTCAGTACGTTCTCTGAGAGCTGGCTGAAGGGAACAGATCTGGCAAACGCTCAATTAGAGCTCCAAATCCCCCAGCATGGCCTGGTAAGCTATTAAAGTTAAAATATTAGTTTTTTTCATAGGCAAGTTTATTAATAATGAAATTGCAAGTTCACATTCAACAAAATACTTGTCATTTAGGCTACATTCAAATTCATCAACATGCGCATGGCTTACTAAAACACTTAAATACAGTTAATATGGCATTGCAGCCTGCAAATATTCTGTTGTTAACTTGCTAGGATGATTTAAATGTATTTTTTCATTTAATAAAAATATATTAAAATCAATAAGAATTTAAAATGTAAGCTGCAGGACTGCGCTACAAGATAGAGCACCAAACAGAAAATGGTGGACAGAATGTTGGAGCAAATCTCGGCTATCAAACGAGTTTTTGGATGACCGGCGACACCAGCATCTAATTCTGAGCTCTCAGGACAGCGATGTCCTTGAGGCTGTGTGTGAATATGGCTGAGTTTACGGATCTGCTGTCAGACGAGAGTACGAACCAGCTGCCTCGCAACAACTTTTGGCAAAGGCCGGTCTACGGGACCCTAGATATAGAGGTAATTATCAATGACCGAGAACATAAAACACGCACTCATCGAAGAGATGCTGGGAGTGAAGGACAGAGGGAGCGGTTTCAGTGCGTCAGCGGTTGGAGAGGAAGAGTCCTTTGCGCAAGCGGTGGTGCCACCTACAGCAAAAAAGAAGACTCTTGGAAACCTGCTGAAGTCACAGACAACCACCTCTGCGTTCATTCCTTGGAGAGCTCGAGCAGATGCCGATCTTACACACTATCTGTAGGAGGAGCCAATAGACTCCAGTGCAGATCCACTCGCCTGGTGGCGCGACAACCAGGCTAGACCTCCTTTGCTCTCTAAAGTTGCTCGCAAGTACATGTATATTTGTGCAATGAGCACACCATCAGAGAGTTTTTAGTACCGCTGGGAACACTGTTACCCCACTCAGGTCCTCTCTGAAACCACACTAGGTGAACATTCTGGTTTTCCTAGCACATAACAAGGACGTTAAAACACAGGACTAAATATTATATACTTTATTCTTTATGGTAGAAGGTTTCTTTTTCATTTATTTTTAACCATATCTCGCTTATATTTGCACTTAAAAGATTTAGCCTAAACAATCTGCTTTACTTAATTTTCATTTCACAATCTATATCTAGGGTAAGCTATAGACTAGGCTTAATGTTTTTTTTAAAGAAGAAAAGGCAGGCATTCTCATTGCACCTCATTGTCCTGTGATCTGCATTTAACAATAAACGAGTATTTAATTTTAAAATTGTTATTTTTGTTATTTAAAAACCAACAATATACCTAATAACAGCATTACAATAAAGCTTATTCATATAGCACCAATATCAGGATAAATTAAGTAATTTGCAAAAACAACATTAAATGGCACTAATACCGCATATTGCAGAGTCGAGCCACCCTAAATCACAGCGGGGGAAAACCTTTCACCGTGACAGCCCTACCTTGGACCTATACTGAGGGGGCCAGTGGTCTGTAGTGGGCCGGTGATGGCACTTTGTCATAAAAATCTGTGAAAAAGAATTAACTTAACAATAAATACATATATTTTTTTTATTGTTAAGTTAATTCTTTTTTCACAGATTTTTATGACAAAGTGCCATCACCAGCCCACTACAGACCACTGGCCCCCTCAGTATAGGTCCAAGGTAGGGCTGTCACGGTGAAAGATATATATATATATATGTGTGTGTGTGTGTGTGTGTGTGTGTGTGTGTGTGTGTGTGTGTGTGTTTGACAGTTAAAAACATTAATACAAGCCCCACAGTAACAGTACACAAAGGCAGCTTCAACAATTTCTTTGAACTTTGCCTTTAGAAACACCTAACCTTTTAAATTGTCCACTCTCACCAGTATTCTGCTGATATTTCATGTTCACTGCTACACATCAAATATTGAAGAGTAGCCACCCACATATAACTGTGTTGAAAATTTCATTGAGTTTTGCTTTCTAGTGGGCCTTCCTGCTTTCTAATGATAAACAGGTGGGCCTGAAGAATCCCTTGAGAATCCCTGCATTACAATACACATTGGGTTTTGGTCACCATACCTCATGACTACATGTCAGTATTCTGTCTCAATATGATGTTGGCATGTGATGTTTGGAAGACCTTTTTTGGAAGAGTCTTTTAACTACATTATTTTGATTATGTGTTTGTGTTTCAGCTAAGATAAGATTTACTTCTGTAATATGAATATGATCTTAGATTGACCTGTCAGATCTTAAAACAAAAACATTGGAAGTTTCTGTAATACGGCCGCTGGCTAACCTAGCACACTGTGAGGGGGTTTGGGTGACCTTATTTTGCAATGTTTCAAAGTTCAAGTTTATATTTTGCGGACTTTTGTGGACAGTAGTAGTCTGAAATATTTAAGATTCAATGAGTTACATGTACCATATTTTAAGGCCTATAATATTTGATCAATCAAAAGAGTAAGTTAGCCTTAACAGTGATATACCTCACTGGCAATATATGTATTAATTGCAGGGCTGTCAACTCTCATGCTTTGGCCACAAGATTCATACATGTAGGTCTAATCTCATGCTCTCATGCCACACTTGACATTTCTTACCATTTTTACATCTCTTCTCAAAGTGATAAACGCTCAGAAAGTTTCCTACTCCCACTCAGCGCTCAGGTTTTCACTGATTACAAACACTCTTACATAGTTTACACTACAGAATGAATGTGGTCTTACAAGCTAAATAGTTTTAGCTAAACAGCTAGGTCAGCTAAAAGCAGCTATCCATTTTTCACTGTGTAGCTGTTAGCTTTAAAATCTGTGCCTATCAAGTACAACAAAGTGAGGAATTAGACCGCTAGTTACTAATGACAGACACTTTTTAACTGGTCTAATTCTGTACTCTCCAGGGTTTATACACTAAAATTTCATGATTTTCCATGACTTCTCCATGACATAAAATAAAATTTCCATGCCAAAAAGGGCAATATATCATCTATACCAGCATGCCTTGATACTGACATACCATTTCCTGTTTAAGTGGTATTTTTTATATAAGGAACATTTAATTTTGTGCACTTTCCACAAGGAATGCAGTCCTTGATGGTTTATATTTAACTCATTTGCTCACGCTCGCAGCAGAGGGTTGAGAACAATGCTTTAATAGCAGAAGGGCAATGCAAACTCACAGTCAGTGTACACAGGCAGAAAGTTGAAAACCAGAAAAACAATACAGTACAAAAGGGCAAGGTTTGAATTGTGGACACAAACAAAAGACATACACAAAGAGACAAAAACTGGCACAAAGGAAACGCTTTGTATGTACGTTTGATGATACTTCGCAAAGATCTAAAGCTAAAGCATGTGCTTATATACTATACTAACAAGACACTTACAACAAACGACAGGTGTGAGTAACCAGTAGTCAGGCAAACTTGAATGGGGATAGGTGGATCTGGGAAACGTAGTCCTGAGCAGCCATGTTGGCTGTAGGCACAGCCAGGTCTGAGGGAGGCACAACAGATCCCAGGCCCCCTGCAACTTATGACAACCCTCCCCAAACCTGAGGTCCCTAGTAGACAGCCAAACCTGGTCCCCTGGTTGAAACGAGGGGGTCTCCTATTGATGCCTGTCTGCCTTCTCCTTGGCATGTTGCTACAATGTATTTGTTCCCAGACCTCCTCGCTGCGACTCATCCAGTCAACTATGGCGGGAATGTCTGATGGTGTAGCAGTCCAGGGGGCGAGAGGACATTGATAACCTAGGATACACTGGAAGGGAGTCATCCGATTGGCAGAACAAACAAGGGAGTTCTGGGCAATCTGCCTAGACCAGATACTTGGACCAATCAGAGGGATTGCTACTGCTGAATGACCGGAGAAACTTTCCTAGTTCTTGGTTAACTCTTGCATTGTTCATTGGATTGAGGGTGGTAACCTGAAGTGAGACTGACATTGCTGCCTAAGTGTTCACAGAAGCCTGACCAAACTCAAGACGTGAATTGGGAACCACGATCAGAAATAAAGTCTTCTGGTATGCCATGATTATCAAAGTTATGATCAAAAAGAGCTAATGCTGTGTCGAACGCAGTGAGTAGTGATTTAAAATAAACAAATCTCTCTCCTCTGGAGAAGCGATCTACTACGATGAGTACTATGGTGTAGCCTTCAGAAGGGGGTAGATCAGTAACAAAGTCAATTGCGATGTGGGACCAGGGTTGTTCAGGTACAGGTAGAGGCCTGAGTTTTTGGGGTTTTACTTTGTGCACAAATATAACAGGAAGCTAGAAATCTATGTACATCTTGCTTCAAAGTCTCCCACCAATATTGATTGAGTAGGAGTTGTTGTGTGTGAAACTCACCAGGATGACCGGAGCTGAGAGAAGAGTGAGCCCATGTAATCAATCGATCTCGCATTGATCAGGCACATAGAGCTTATTGGGTGGACAATGACTAGGGACTTTGACATTCTTTGTAGTTCTGGCAATCTCTTCATCAGTCTCCCAATGAATAGAAGAGACCTGGACACTACAAGGGACAATAGGCTCAGGCTCAGACATGATCTCTCTCTTCTGGTGACCCTAATGAATACGAGACAGGGCATCGGCTTTAGAATTATGAGAGCCTGGGCAACAGGAGATACTTAACTGGAAACGAGAAAAGAACAGGGACCATCTTGGTTGTCTGGGGTTGAGTTATTTAGCAGATCATAAGTATTCTAGATTCTTATGGTCAGTGAGAACTAAAAAGGGGTGAACAGCTGCCTCTAGCCAACAGCGCCATTCCTCTAAGGCAAGTTTGACAGCTAATAATTCTGGTCTCCTATCCCATAATTTCTTTCTGAGGGACTTATTTTGCAGGAATAAAATGCTATAGGATGTAATTTATCAGGTTCGCCACTGCGCTGGGAAAGCACTGCACCTATTCCAGCCACTGAAGCATCCACCTCCATTACAAACGGTTTCAACAGATCTGGATGCTTCAGAAGGGGTGCAGAGGTAAAGGCCTTCTTAAGGCTTTGGGACCCCAAGTTAACTTCTTGGGTGCTCCTTGAGAAGGGCTGTGAGGACAGCAGAAAACAAACTAAAATCATGAATGAACCTCGAAGTTCACTAGAAGTTGGCAAACACTAGAAATCTTTGGAGCTCCCTGATACTGGTGGGGATAGGCCAGTTCACAATGGCTCAACTTTCTGATTGTCCAGAAAGACACCCTGAGCACTAATAACATAACTGAGGAAGGGGACTCTGAAGGTGAAACTCATATTTCTCTCCTTTAACAAACAAAGTCATGCTTCAGGACTTGATGAACTGGCTAGACCGAAAGGCATAACAGAGTGCTCGTAGTGCCCCCTAGTGGTGATAAATGCCGTTTTCCATGTCTGCATGTTGGTGAAGTATCCTGTGACAAAGGCAAGTGGAACCAGACGCTCGCAGCAGGGGCTCGAGAACAATGCTTTAAATGCATTAGGGCAATCCAGCTGTAACAGTTGGTGTACACAGGCAGAAGGTCGAAAACCAGAGAAACAACACAGTACAAAAGGGCAAGACTTGAATCGTGGTCACAAACAAAACACGGGTCATACACAAAGAGACAGAAACTGGCACAAAGGAAACACTGGGTACGCACATGTGTTATGATATTTCGCAAAGATCTAAAGCTAAACAAGCGACAGGTGTGAGCAATCAGTAGTCAGGCAAACTTGAATGGGGATAGGTGGATCTGAGAGAGGCCTGAGTCATGTGCTGCAGTGAAGGTTCTGGGAAATGTAGTCCTGAGCAGCCATGTTTGGTCTGAGGGAGGCGTGACAAAGATCTATAAAATAAGGAAACTCAGGAAGCATGAGTTCATTTACTTTATTAATGTCAAACTTTAATATGATTGTGTTTTAGTAATATTTGAGATGGAGTTTGAGAAATGAAAAATGCCTGCATTCCAAACAAAATCTGAGGACCCAAACAGCTCTCATGATATGACTCTCATGATATATATTTTTTTTTTTGCATGCACAGACACTTTATAAAAGAATAAATACAACTAAACATTAACACGATAAGACGCAAAAGGGATTTTTCTTCCTTCGAACTTGCATGTCAGGTAATTCATTCGGCTCAACTCGGCTCTGACTGTTTGCACAGTGTCTTTTTAAGACAGAACAGACAGTGAAACTTCACCCTGTGCTTTTCAGACCGTGTTAAAGTGGAGCTGGAGTACGGCTGTTATGGGAATGTTTATGTGAGACTGAATGACATCATCCATACCGTGTGCTCTGACGGAATGACAAAGGAGGCGCAGCAGAGGATGGGGGAGGTAGTGTGCCAGCAACTGAACTGTGGGAAAATACTCTACATCTCCCGGGGGCCTGAGGCACAGAACGTGCTGCTGAGGCAGGTGGACTGCAGTGGACAGGAGGACTCGCTATGGGAGTGTCTAACCAGATATGGGCCCAGTCAGCCCTGCCAGAGCACTGCCAGAGTCTCATGTGCAGGTAACCCATGTCTTAGTCCTGGTTAGTTGGGATATTGCACAAATCAGCAGTATTCTGACCTGGCCAAAAGTAGAGAGGGTTAAATGATATGGACAACATACCAAATTGTGATTTTTTGCTACATATGTGCTACATATATTGTCTCCAGGAGAATTGCAATCACAGCACGGCACCAGGTTTCATATTGGTTCTTTTTCCCAGGCTGGAGAAGGCTGTTCCTCACCAACTCTGACAATGCATGTTCGGGTAAGGTCTATACTCGGGACCAAAGCGGCCTGATTGCAGTAAGCAGAGAAAGTTGGGGGCCAGACGAAGGTAAAGAGCTGTGTAAGTATCTGAAGTGCGGAAAGTTCATTAATTACAGTGAAGAGAACCAGCTGAAAGAACAATACAATAGCATCTACAACTGCACCGGGACACCAAAGAGCATCTTGGACTGTAGGGTTGACAATAAGACTGCACAGTTTCAGCATCTCAACATCAATTGTGATGGTAAGAGCAGTCTTCATTCCATCTGCTTCTGCACAAATGATTTAAGTGTAAAGGCTGAAATAACATATACTTAGGAAAATAGCCATTCTATATAGACTAAATTTTCCAAGTGATTCTTGTGTTGGATGTATGGTTCTAGGAAAAAACATTTGCCTGCTATAGAACCGTTATACAATGTGGATGTTCTTTGTCTTTTGAAAAGGAATTTCAAGGTCAGGGGTGTGTGTGGGGAGGTGGTTCCCACAATATCTTGCTATTTATGGCTTTTCGTGACTTTACATGCACTCATGTTCTCCAATATTAACAAAGCAGTTGCCCTTGAATATAATATACATACATATTTTTAACATATATTCAACTCTAGTGCTGTTACTTTTAGTGATCTGAAGCCAAACGAAGCAGGATATATATATTTTTGTGTTCTAAGCATGATAAGAAATACATTTAAACATATAAATATATATAAACATTACCATACGTAGGTTTAATGGTGAGAAATAGAGGTCTGCTAATGATTTTTGTTCAAGAGTGTCAGATGTACATGTGAATGTAGACCCAGCACAAAGCATCCCTCGATGCAGCCACTTGCAGAATATTCGGCCACAATTCACCTGAATTTAACATTGAGTTTACTAAGCCTCAATAGCAATCCTTGACTATTTGAACCCTTGGCCCAGTCAGTAATCCATCACTGCTTACACAGACAATGAGGCAGTATGTTTGGTGTGTTTGTTCTCAGGAAAGCCTGAAGTAAATCTTCTGGGGAACTGTACGGGCGAGGTGAGGATCAACCAGAAGGAACGTATGTGTGGGATTTCGCACAACACAAGTCGTGTCCTCAATGAGTTGTGTCATCACCTGAACTGCAGACATCTCATCACCTCCTGGTCCACTAAAGCCAAGGGAGAGGCGCAATACTTCAGCTGCTTGGGCCACGAGAACAGACTGTGGCAGTGCAGCTCCTGGAAAGAGAGCTGTGACAGCGTCATCTCGGTGGCCTGTGCAAGTGAGTCTGTACCTTTTAATACAGTGACATTCAGTGAAAATTCTACTGTGAAGAACAATGTAACTACATGCTGGAAATTTGTGACCAGTCTAATCCCTTTAACTCTAACGACCTGTCAGTAGGTCATCCTTAACCCCCCAACCCAAAAAATGATGCAATTTCTTATAAGGAGGCAACAAAACCTTTTTGTTTTGTTCAACTTAGCACTCTTTGTTGAGAGTTGTTTCAACTGTTTAATTGATGCAGTACTAAAAATCACTCTCTCATTTCAACTTGAAAGTACATTGAGGGTGAGGTTTATTTGATTGAAAAAGTAATTGAACAAATAAAAACTCCAATAAGAAAGAGATAAAATAGGATAAAATATGTAATAAAAATATAGAAGTAAATAAAAAGAACCAAGTACGATAACAGACAATTAGATAAACTGAAAGGTCCAGTTATGTTTGGCAAACTGTGTTGTGTTCTGTGGTCAGTTTTAATAAAACATGCAACGAGGTTTATTTCTGAAAAGAGTCTTCTTTCTATTTCAGCTCACCATGGTGTGTGCTCTCCATTCTGTGCTACACAACACTGTGTATCACATGATGCGCAGGTCACATAAATGATGTACATCACAAACTGTAGGTGCTTGAGTTTGTTGGCCCTTGACAGCAGGAGCTTTCATCTATTATATAGGTGGTGTTTCATTGTGGTTTGGGAGATGGTCTGACTCCAAGACCTAACTAATTTTTGTAATTCCCCATCTATGATCCTTGGAGATTTTGTCCATTTGAACCATTATCCTCCCCTGTATGTGGGGCCAGTATAGACATGTTATCTTACTGGTAGATTCTTAACATCTCCCAGCTTCATAATTATTTCCCTGATAGTAGAAATGGGCATTTTCAACCGCTTAGCTATTTTCTTGTAGCCAATTCCCGAATTGTCCAGCTCAACAACCTTTTGTCATAAATCATTGCTGTTTTTTCTCGTCTTTCTCATAACAGTGTTTGACAGGAAATTTGAGGGTTAATTTAGCTTAGGGTAAGATTTTTGGTAATATTTTGAATTAATGATCAAAAGAATAAGTAAATAAGAATATTTTTACAGCTCATTTTACTCATGACTACTAGGGGTACCAATATTTGGAGTTTATAATCTTCTGGGATTATCTTAATAATTTTTACATAAATATTTATCCTCCCCAAAAAGACTACAACTTAAAATTTCAGCTAGTATGAAGAACGTGGTTTCAGAGTTCTCCTTGGTGCCCTCAGTCATCATACAGATTTGCTCAATTCCATCACCAGCACACCTGCTTTAACACAACGAAGAATTGATTAGCCAAACCAGCTGCTGGATGAAAATTACATATAATACTGGAGTGCCACAAAGAGAGGTTTGAAAATAGTTAAATAAATACAACAATGTATGTAAAATCACTACTTAATATTATTATATTATTAATATTATTTGTATTTATTAATTCTAATATTTTTAGTTTTATAAGCAGGTAAACACACATAGCCCGGATGAACAGCTTTTCAATGAAATGTTCTCTCTGGTACTGTAAAATTCAATATTTATGTACAATTTGTATGGAAAATGTTTCTGGTTATGAAAAAGCTTGTCTGGTTCAAACAACATAGAACTACTTTTAACTAACAATTGTGTTTCACATGAGTTTACCAGACTTTTTAGTGACTGTTTCAACTTGACCCTACATATTACAATTAACCCTGCCTATGGGGTTCTACACTGAACTTACTTGATTCACTGATGTGCTCAATTACTACGTGACTAGACTGTATCATTATAATCTTTAGCAAAAGTAAGCAAACTAAAAGATAAAACTGGTTTTGTGTTGTATATTTTATTTATGTGGAAATGTACACATGTGAATCAAGTACATTCAGTGCATCACTTTATTCAGTATATTTGCTCCTGATGCTCAGTAAATACATAAAGCAGCAGTGCACTGCATTGTAGTAACATGTTCCTCTTGTTTTACAGACAGCGTTGAATTCAACTTCACTGGGAAATGTGGAGGTGAGCTTCAAGTGCGCTACCGAGGAAAGTGGGAACCAGTGTGTCTCAACAGCATTGAAGATGCTCATGTGATATGCAGAAACCAGAAGTGTGGAAAAGCCACAGGCTATGAGAATTCAGACTCAAAAGAACAAATATGGACAAAATTTAAATGTGAAGATGAAGAGAGCGATCCAAAGTCCTGTGTCAAATATGAATCCTGTCAACAAAGAAAAACTATAATCTACTGTGCAAGTAAGTGCAAAGATCAGAGAAAAGCTGTGGTTCTCTGACAATGTGGACTTTGTATTAAACTATTAATGTCCAGGGACAACAACTTATCTGTTTAGTCATCATGATGACTTCAATTAGGACTGAATTTAGGATAACAGTTACTACAGAATAACAGTTCCTAAGTTCATAATCCTAAATCCAGATAAGAAAAGAATATTACAGAAGTTTCCTAACTAGACAGCATTTTCTAAATGATATCAAAACTGTAAGACAGACCCTGTGATGTCCTAACGTCTGTTTTAAGCTTTTGGCTCTACAGTTAGCCATTTTATTGAAAATACAATGTTATTGTTTTTTACGTAACTGTGGCAGGCATCATAAAAAATTCACTATGACTAACCTAACTGCATTCCATTTATTCATACAGCAAATCAGCGTTTTTCACTGATAGTGCTGTTTTTTTTTAAACTCTGCACTTCAAAAAGTTATAGGGTTGTTGTAGACATGCTCTCCCTCATTCCCTCTCATTACCTTGGTGTGCTAATGTGGATGAAAACTTGCCAAATAAAATATGACTGTGATGGTGGGTGTGGAGACTCTATGTGTAGCTGTTTATTAGTAGGAATAACATCAGCGTGACTCGCAGGCTGATTAAAGCGTAGGGAAATGGAAACAGTTGGGAGTGCTGTCACAAAGCTCACAAACCACCTACAGCAAAGTTTAACCATATCCATCTTGTTTCAGCTGTGCTAGCTTGAGATAAAATAAGAGGTAACATTATTTGGAGTGGTCCTTTGTAGATGATGAATAAACTCTTCACAGAGTATCAGTAACACATCAACAATATTTTGCTGAAATAGCATTACATTGAGGTAAATATCTTGTAGATGTACTGTTGATGCATTGCTTATATTAAGTAGATGTAGTGATGATATATTACATAAAACAGCCTTGGTATGTTTCTACCTTTATGTAAAGCCTAACCCTAACTTTAGCCTCAACCCAAAACCTAATCCTAAACCTCCCCAGTCATTTGTGGAAGAATATTAAAGTTTCAGCTTCTGATGGATGACTTTTAAGCAAACTTTGGGCTGGACATAATTGCTGGATCTGGCAGCTCTGCCCACCATAGAGAACGTTACAGATATAGCATTATCTGTGGTTTAGTGTGATATTTTTATTTTTTTTATCAAAGTGATGTACACATGTGAATCAAGTACATTCAGTGCATCTCTTTTTTCAGTGTACTTGCTCCTGATGCTCAGTAACACATAAAGCAGCAGTACACTGCATTGTAGTAACATGTTCCTCTTGTTTTACAGACAGCATTGAATTCAGCTTCAGTGAGAAATGTGGAGGTGAGCTTCAAGTGCACTACCGTGGAAACTGGGAACCAGTGTGTCTCAGCAGCACTGAAGATGCTCATGTGATATGCAGAAACCAGAATTGTGGAGATGCCACAAGATATTCATCTAATTCAAGAGAAGTACAGACGTCATTTAAATGTGAAAAAGGAGAGACTGATCCAAAGTCCTGCGTCAAATATCGATCCTGCTGGGGAGGAAAAGCTATAATCTACTGTGAAAGTAAGTGCAAAGATCAGAGAAAAGCTGTGGTTCTCTGACAATGTGGACTTTGTATTTCATTTTTATTTTCCAGGGGTGACATTACAGAAATTCTGAAATCCGTCTCTTATCTGTTTAGTCATCATGACAACTTCAATAAGGACTGAATTTAGGATAACAGTTACTACAGAGTAACAGTTCTTAAGTTCATAATCCTAAATCCAGATAAGAAAAGAGTATTACAGAAGTTTCCTAACTAGACAGCATTTTCTAAAGTATATCCTAAACTGTAAGTCAAACCCTGCAACTTCTTTTTTAAGCTTTGGTCTCTACAGTTAGCCTTTTTATTGAAAATACTATGTTATGTTTTTAGGCAACTGTGACGAGCATCATGAAAAATAACTAGACTAATTGTATTCCATTTACTCATACAGCAAAGTGGTGTTTTTCTAACTCTGCACTTCAAAAAGTTCTGAAAGCAGTGTAACGTTGTCCCCCCATTTCCTATCATTATCTTGGGGTGGTAATGTGGATGAAAACCTGTCAATTAATAACATTAGCATGGCTTGCAGGCTGGTGAAAGCTTTGGGAAATGGAACCAGTAGGGGGCGCAGTGACAATATTCTTTTACATTTTTCTACTTTTACTGCGCTTCAGTTGAGTTTATTTTTTAAGTGGTAGCTGTCTACCTAACTAATCACATATAGTTAATTTTTACCATATTTTCATTACGTTTCAGCTGCATGAATATTGCCAGTTGCTTGGTAACATAACAATTAATTATCAACCTCAATCAAGTAGTTTACAATGTCCTAAGTTGAGATAAAATAAGATGCAATTTGAAATTTTCTATTGGTCCATACGTTTTCTGAGCCTGCCTGAGCTCAAACTGAAGAAGTTTTTCAAACTGATCAAGGCATGTGGCTAAAAAATGAGATTCTATGACTTTATTTATCATATTTAATCTTTTGTTTATACATGGCTACTCATTTCTTACAGAGCAATAGAAAATTCTAATTTGATTGTGAAGTGTAAAATGACATCTAACAAAATCAAGTCTGGTTATATGTTAATCTAGATATAAAGGTATATAGAAAAGGGTACCGTTGGTTTCAAATAGTGTAAAAATTCATGGACATTAATTGGTTAAGTTGCTTCTGGGTATGAAAAATTTCTGTATGTATTCAATCCCAGAACACGTCTCTATGGTGGGCCTTATTGTGGGTCTCCTGGTTGGTCTCCTGTTCCTGCTGGTGGCCATAGTCATTGTGATCTGGCAGAGAAAATGCTTCCTCACCATTTGTAAGTACACACGTAAAAGCATCTATGCGGCATAATATGTAACTTAGCATACAGAAAAGAATTAAACTCAAGTGGCACAAAAGTTAAATTGCTGCTGACCGATATATTTCACCTGAAATTTCAAACAATGCTGCAATGTGCTTTTTCTATCACGAGATGGTCTTTTAATACCAAGTACCATACAAGTAATTTATTATATACTGAAATTAAAATGCCTAAAATAACCCCATTTCTCAAAAAGTTGGGACACTGTGCAAAATGTAAATAAAAACAAAATACAATGATGTGCAAATCATTTAAACCCTATATTTGATTAAAAATAGTACAACTATCAAATGTTCAAAATAAGAAATTCTATTGTTTTTTGAAAAATATTTGCCCATTTTAAATTTGATGCCAACAACTAGTTCCAGAAATTTGGGTTGGGGGCCACAAAAGGCTGGTAAAGTTGTGTACTGCTAAAAAACACCTGGTGGTTAATTGGCAACAGGTCAGTAACATGATTGGGTGTAAAAAGCATCCCAGAGAGGCTGAAGTAAAGATGAGGAGGGGTTCACCACTCTGTGAAGGACTGCACGATCAAATAGTGCAACAATTCATGAGGAACGTTTCTCTACATAAAATAGCAAAGAACTTTTGCTTTTCATCATCTACAGTACATAATATCATTAAAAGATTCAAAAAATCTCTGTATGCAAAGGACAAAGCCAAAAACCAGTATTTGCTGGCTGTGGACTGAGGAGAAGTGGAAAAGTGTCCTGTGGTCCAACAAATCAGCATTTGAAATTCTTTTTGGAAATCAGGGACGCTGCGACATCCAGGCTAGAGACTACTCAGCCTGTTATCAGCACACAGTTTAAAAGCCAGTATTCATGATGGTATGGGGGCATTAGTGCGCATGGCATGGGTGATGTGCAAATCTGTGGAGGCACCATTAATGCTGAACAATATATACATGTTTTGGCAACATATGCTGCCCTCCAGATGACATCTTTTTCAGTGAAGTCCTTGTTTATTTCAGCATGATCATGTCAAACCACATTCTGCATGTATTACAACAGCATTGCTCTGTATTGAAAGAGTCCGGGTGCTAAACTGGCCTGCCTGCAGTCCAGACCTGTCACCACTGATAAAATTTTTTGCATTATGAAATTAAAATTATGGCAAAGGAAACCCCAAACTGATGAGCAGCTGAAATCCTATATCAAACAAGAACAGAAAAACATTTCACTTTCAGAACTACAGCAAAACTACAGTCTCCTCAGTTCTCAGAGTGTTGTTAAAAGAGGTGATGAAACACAGCAGTAAACATGCCCCCGTCCCAACTTTTTTGGAATGTGTTGACATCTAATTCAAAATGGGCATCTATTTTTCAAAAAACAATAAAATTTCTCAGTTTCAACATTTGATATGTTGTCTTTATAGTATTTTCCTTTAAAAATATGGATTACGTGATTTGCATATCATTGCATTCTAATTTTTATTTACATTCTGCGCAGTGTTCCAATTTTTTTGGAAATGAGGTTGTATTTAAAAGACATTTTAAAAGCCTTACTGCACTTAAAACCTGTTTTGGCTTGGCATAAAACTCTATAAAGTGTTTTAACATTACAACATTAGTGTACAGTGTTGTACTATATAATGCATTATGGAACCTTTATGAAGTCATATACTCTTATTTTATACCCTGGTATGCAATTAGAACTTCTTTTTATACTTTTTTGTCCAGTATCATAAAGGTGCTGTGTATGCCATAAAAGGCCTTAAAAAGGCATTTACAGGTAGTGTTACCAAAAATTGAAATGGTAAATACAAATTTCATTGTGAATGACAGTGGGAAAATTGCATATTATTATGTAAAAAAATAAAAGGGCACAGTTTTGTTATTTAAGCTATATTTACACAAAATGTTATTCCTGTAAACCTATCAAAACAAGCTCTGTGGCAAATTTTTTAATGAGTTCATTGAATGGGTTACCTTAACAGGTTCACTGAAGGACGCTTTTAACTTCTTTTTCCCAGAATCTGTCCTGTATCATAACATTTGCTGCTACAAGACTGTTCAAACACTAGGTGTTTTTTCTTTTGCCCTTTACTGTTTGCTGTGGCAGCTTTCCTTTTTCCCCCCACACAATAAAGAAAACGTGGATAAAAGGGATTCTGTCAAATATAAAAGTTTGGGAGTCAAATCAACAAGCTTATTTGATTTTCTAAGTGATACACACACACATATATATATATAAGCAATTGTTAGGATCTGTTTTTCCTTTTTGACTTAGCAGTTGATGATGACTCCCACATATTAAATGATTGCAATGTGTCCAGTTATACCAAAAAACTCTTTTTCTTTTTTCCTTTCTTTCTCTCTTTCTTTCTTTCTTTCTTTGCAGTAAGATTGAAGCTTTCCACTGGAGACAAAGACGTAGAGCTCAGCAGTAAGGAAATGCAGGATTTAAACGAAAAAAACAGAGGTAAAGACTGTGATTCTAAAGAACTCTAATAGAAGGGAGCCCAATTCAGGTCTTGGAGATCTACCACCCTGCAGAGTTCAGCTCCAACCCTAATCTTACACATCTGATCTAATAATGAAGACCTTCAAAGGTCTCTTAATATTAGAGCCAGAGGTGCTGGATCTGAACTCTCCAGCCTGGTCAAAGTCCAGAACCAGGACTGGTTTAATGTGAAATATTTAACTCTAGAGAAACTTAACGAGTCAGCATAATTATGATAGGAACCAGACATCTGGCATCTGAAAGCTAGTGTGAGCTTACACAAAGTTATTATGTGCAATGGTTACGAATATGTTGCCTGATGTCTGTAAGATTATTTTCTGCAGTTTAGTGAGATAGTTTTGGCCTAAACTGTACTTTTAAAAATTATACATGGCATAGAAAAGCAAAATAGTCCCTACAAAAAACATTTTTTTCCAGACTTTCCTCTATCTTACCATCATCCATATTACTTATAAACACTCATATGGCATGTAGATTCACTGGTCATATTAGACGTTTCTAGTGTGTCTCATTTTTTATTTATACCATTTTTATGTATGCCATACATTGTTCTTTTCAAATTTAGATTTGTATCACAGAAAGTCGTCTGTGTTTGAAATAGATGACTATGAGGATGTTGATCCTGTCATGAATCCAGTGGAGGACGAGTCTGAAAGCCAAGGTAAGAACTCAGTTCCACTATAACTGCAAGCATTTCTTCATGTGCCTGTGCATTTCTAGAAGCACTGAACAGTAACTTTTAACATTGTTGTGTGTGCTCTGTGCTGTTGTTCACTTTTGGTGAGAAGGTGAAAGTGAAGATGAGGAACAGAGTTCAAGCGGAGGCTCTTCTAAGACTCAATATGATGATGCTGAGGAAAGTAAAGACAGACAACAAGAGGCAAAAAACAGCAGCCCTGCTGCACCACTCCTTCCCCCCAGACCTGCTAACTTACTCGGTATTGTGAAATTTCTGTCATCACTAAAATTTTGCTTCTTTGAAATAGTAATTTACTAGAAACAGGACAAATGATTGATTCACTTATCATGAAATGTTCACATAAAGTAACATAGCCCAACACATCCGTAATGGTCTCTTTGCAGCTTAAGAAGAAAATTCAACAAAACCTGTCAATTTATGAGGCTGCCAAAAGTTTTACATATGACCATAAGTATCTACGTAGTATATCGTTGCTGTCATATCCATTTATTAATTAATTAATTAATATTTTTTAGCCTATTTGAAAGCACCACTTGCTCTTTACACTGTACAAACATTTCATGAAGTTTGGACCAACAGACATGGTCCAGAATAAGATCTCATTACATTAACGCTCTGGGGTCCACAAATGTGTCTGTGCATCAAATTCAATGTTTCTCTTTCATTGTGATTATACAGTTCAGAAATACAGTTCAAACGTTTCCTGAATCTGGGAGTCGCTCTTTTCATTCCACCTTATCATGAAATCATACGTGACACACATCGGCATAGTTATTAGGCTATGAAATGGGGTTGAGATACACGTCATCTGCCTCTCACATTGGTGGATGTGTGAAACTCACCAACGGACATCACTAAGGACTGACCAATCATGTCAGAAACCATTCATTCAGTCAACATTAAAGACACATAAAATGTTGTGCAAAGAGTTCACAGCCGCTGAAGTTGCTGCAGTGGCTTTGGAAAGTTAACAAAGATAACAGAGCATTTTGGTATAAAACGTATGGATATCATGTTGTATGCAAGTGGCTTTAAAGGCGAATTTAAGAAGATATGCAAAAATTTAGAAAATGCCCTCAGACCCCAGAGGGTTAAGCTACATTTTCTTCTTAATTACTTTGAAACTTTTCTTGATACATTCCTAAAATGATCAAATCTGAAAGTGCATCACGACATCAGTTAGTCCAAGCAGGACAACAGCATATTTCTCTTAAAACACTCTCAATTTGGAAATGAAATCAACCAATGTTCTCATCAGAGCCACCAACATGAAATGCTGCATTATTAGTGCTTAAGTCAAGACTTTCAGCCATTCCTGTTTGGCTCCCCTTCATTCTCAGGAATTATATCTCTGTAAAGCACATCTAAGAAGGCTAGGAGGAGGTGATGTGTTTTAGGGCCAAATGATGAGAATGTGGATGATGTGGGTAATGACCACAATGTCTAGCATTACAGCACACATTCTAATGTTGGCCCCATGATGACCTGGAACATCCACAGTGGCTCTTTGACTTATGATGTTTCAGCATGTCTCCTGACTTTGTTCAGGGTGAAACTCACTTTGTTTACATATACAATAGTAAAGTAAAATCAAGTACTTTAAAACTATTTGGACACACATATACACATATATACTGTGTGTACCTTGCTGTATCTGTACTGGTATCACAGCTTTCACTCTCACTATGGCATTCGTATTTGACAGTTTTGCCTATTGGCAGTACTATTTTGCATGTAAAGATTTAGACAGTGACCACAGTAAGAGTTATGAAATTCAATAGAAAAGCATTGAGCACAAAAGCCTTCACAATGCATCATTGTACAAACTGAGAACAACTGTAGTATTATTTGCTATAAAGCGTTTCTACTTACACCGTGGTCACTGTCTAAATCTTTACATTCAAAATAGTACAGCCAGGGCTCCCGAGTGGCGCAACCGTTTAAGCGTTGGCCCTGTCATCAGGAGATCGCAAGTTCTACAGCCATCCGTAGCTGGGAGTTCAAGAGAGCACAATTGGCTTCGCTTTCTCTGGGTGGGTAGGATAGCCCCCCCTTCTACCCCATCACTTAACGCGAGCAAACAATACTACAGTCTTCCTCAGTTTGTGCAATGATTCACTGTATAAGCCTTTGTGCTAAAAGCCTTTCTAGTGAATTCCGTAACTCTCACTGTGGTCACTGTCTAAACCTTTAATCTAAATCTGAAACATCTGAAATCTTTAGAAACACAAGAAAAAAATGTGTAAAATGCTGTATACTTTAGGAAAAAACCTAGGAAAATATTAGTGAATGAGGCCCATTGAGCTTCAATTGATAATTGTGCCAAAGCAACTGAGAAATATTGTAACATTCAGTATGTTTTTCCTTTTTCTATGAAGTCTCTATTTCAGAAATATGAGGTGTTGTGATGGCAACAATAAGCAATTTTTTTTTCTTTGCAGATGATGTAAGTTATGAGGTTGAGCTGGAGGTGCTGGAGGATTATGATGATGCCATGCCTGTCCAGGCTGTGGTCAGTGAGTCAGGAGAAAGTCCTGTCTCAGAGGCAGATATGTTGGTAGGACCTGATGGTTAGACCAAGCCAGAGAGACAAGAGTGAATAAGGTCACTTTCAGGCTGTTAGAGAAGAGTGGCTGAAGATACAAAAAAGATGTGCTGGCTTGCAACGTTGATTTATGAGGTCTAGTTGATTTTATGCTTTGTTATTCTGTTATTTGCTTTTTACAGACAGACAGACAGACAGATAGATAGAATATTTTATGCAAACTGTTTTTATTTGCCGTTGGCTTTTGTTTTTTGTTTTTTTTTATCTTTGAGTCCAAAAGATTAATGGTTCTTAGTAAAGGTTTTTGCCTTAAATCTTTTTTGCAAATTTAACCCATTAAATGGCCAGGGTCAACCGGCGGGCCTAAAGCTTTATTAAACCTATATAATCTAACAACAGCTAAGCCAGTTTGTGTTGAAGTCCCTGTAGTTCTTTGTAATAATAATCCTTAGTATGTAATAAGCATGTGATTTTAAGGGGTTAAACCCTATATAGATTAACCCTATATAGATTACCACATTAAACACAAACTAGTTTGGCAAAGTTTTTTAACTGTTTGAAATCATCAGTGCTGAGTGGAACAATAGTGTCTCTTCCTTCTGTAAAAGACTGTCTGCAAAGGTACCCAAAAGACTTCAACATTCAAAGGGAAAAGCTCTCCTGTACTGAGTTACTTTATCAATTTGTTTAATTCTTGTTAATTTACTGACTAATGATTTGTTGATAAGACCATTAAAAACTAAATGTTTTGTCATTTTGGGCTAAGCTCATTTTTTTGGCATAGAAGAGTATAATATGTGTTTATATATATATATATATATATATATATATATATATATATATATATATATATATATATATATATTAAACATTAATGTTTGTGGTATTGCTATCTTTAAGAGTACAGTAACAAAATATTTTTGCTAACTCTATGCATTTTTTTATTCAAAGTTCTTGATTAGTACAGCAATGGAAAGAAGCCCTGTATCTGCTTAAAACAAACAAATAAACTCAAATCTCAAATATTTCTATTCAATTTTATTCATTTCTTTTACAAGAAGTTTGATAGTGTTTTTTTCTGACTTATCAGATGTTTAGCTACCATTTACTGTACGTTTATTGGTGTTTGTGTTAGTGTACTTTGTTGGGGCTGTAGCAGTGTCTGTGGAGAACGGCTCTGGTGCTGTGGGTTAAACTCTACTGCTCTAAAACTGCTATAGTTTGATACACAGCACAAGAAGCCGTTTTTCTCTGTTCCTCCTGGAAGCCTCGTTTACAGCGTCTTCTTTAAGTTAGTTTGTCTGTATGTTTCTGTCTATGCAGTTTGTTCACAGAGACGTCTGTATTTAGGCTTTAGGCATCTTAAAAAATAATTCTACTGATTTTCAAAGTCTCTGCACACTGCAATTGTTGAGGTGAAAACAAACTCGTTCAGTGTTTAGTGTGTGTACTGTTTGTCTTTATTACAGCTTAGCTTTAGTTTTTCAAAAAATCTGCAGAAATACTTTTCCACATCTCAAAGTTCAGGCTTAGAAGTTGGCTGCATTTTCTGCTTCTTGTAATCCAATAATTCCAATTAAAAATGTACACTCAGTCTTTAAAACCTTCCTCAACATCCCAGATGTCCAATTTCTGTGTTCTAGCAAATGTTTTTCTCTATTTCCTTTTCTCAGTAAGGGCTTCTAGACAGCTACACATCCTTTCAGACCCCTAGTGTTGACCTCTCACAGTGGAAGGATGGACAGAAACAAAGATGAAAGCGTTAAGTGCTGTTTAGCTGATGGGGACAGTTTTGATGGTCTACCAGGTCTTGCTCAGTTGTCAGGAGATCCATTTCTTCTGTATCTTTTTATCATTTATTGAACTCCAGTTTTGACAACTCCTGTTTATTCCGCTTATTTTCCTTTGACTTTCTCTTTCTTTGTGCAAGTACATTATCTTCTATCTAATCTCCTCAGAAATATCTCCTTGAAAGATGAATAACTTGCATTGATTGGCTGTTTTGAATGCAAATAAATTTTTTAAAAATTGAATGGTGGTCTCTGGCTTTTGCACTTTCGCAAACTGAACAAATTTGACAATACAGTATGTACAGAACAGCATGTTACTTACTTCCATTCAGTCAGGCTCGGATCATTTAATTGGTTGTATTGGTGCGTGACCAGTAGCCCATGTCCTTAGGGGGCGCTGTGAGCAATCATGAGAAAAATCAGCTGTTTTGACTTGCGGTGCCAGTAGCGGTAGGAACTTTACTAGCAGCACTGTGAAAAAAAAAGAACTAATTTATCATTGTGTTAGAGCTGATTATAATGCCAACACTCTCCATGTCTTACATCCTAAATGTCTGCTTTATTTTCTCCTCCAATCATCGCATTACACTCATTACCTTGGTTATGCTTTAAGGTTTTTTTAATAGTGAGCTAGTGTTCTTGTACTTTAAATTTGAAGATACAGATATTCAAAAGTTGTGCCTGGGGGATCTGTAATAGCAAGAGCAGATGCTTCGACAGAGTAGAAGATGCACATTTCCAAAGACAAATATAAAATGTCCCTCGACATTTGCATGGTCTTTGTCAGCAAAATGTCTGCAAAATGTCATCACAGGTAAGATATAAATGAAAAAATAATTTTCCTCACCCACTGTGTCAGTATGCTTTAGCTAGGATGCTTGACGGTTTCAGTTTTTAATTTGTCTAAGTTTCTTTTATAAAACATACTCACCTGAGACAAAGACTCAGATTACTCTGCAGGCTCCTGTGAACCATTTTATCATAATGACGCGTCGGCCCACACATGGGCAGTGCCATGTTTAGATCATGTGACAACACAGGGGGCAAACTCGCCATAGAAGAAAAAGATCTGCATGCTCATTGGTTAAAGCTGCTAAAGCTATGCTAGTCACTTCCCCTTTAGTTATCCAGTGCAGTATGAGACAGGTGAACTGTGTGTGGCATTATTTTATGACCCCTTTTACTGTCCAGAATAGTTTAAAGGCTCTAGCCTGGAGTAATAAGGTAGCGATATAAACCAAATAGATCAGCACACTGATTTAATGCTCGAGTGAATAGTTACAAATAATGACAGGGTTTAGACTTCAGGGTGAGCTAAAGCTAAAATAACAAACAAAAAACCTCTAAATCTTCCCTAATACATAAACAAATTACAGCAGGTGCTAACCTACCTCCCTTAGCAGGGGAACAGGAGAAAAGGATGTATCTAAAATAAACAGCACTCACTCCTACATGTTTGTGACTAGCAAGTTATAATAGTTGTTAAACAGTCAACATGGTACAAGTAGCAAACAGGAGAAAAGCTACAAAACACAGTCAAATCACTAGTACAAACATCAAGTCTAGTTAATAATTCTAACTGGTCTATAACTCCAACAGCTCAAAACACAAGGCAAACAACATTTAAAAAGCAACAAAAGCACAGCATTTCCCAGAGACCGCCATGGACCATGTGGCCAAACACTGTGGGCCAAACTGCATCTCATCGCTGTCGCTTTTCAAGGGAATATTTTCTTGCAGCAACCAATCACAGCATGCATTGTGATCAGCTGACAAGTTCAGCTGACATCAGTCTCAAAGATCAGTTGACACTAGTATCTTAACCCAGGAAACAGTGTGGGAAAGAAAAACACAAAAGACCAGCAGAGGGCAGCAACAGCAATGTCTTGGATGTAACACTCTCCCCATTAAAAAAATCCCAGACAAACCTTTTTTGTTCAAAATCTTGTGCTTTTCAACTAGATTCACTATATCTTGGCAATCGTCATCATCAAGGTAAGGTAAGAAGCTAGGCAAATCCTTTAACAAATCTGAATGTGGCAAATCAAGCACACATCACTGGAGCATTTGGCACTAAATTATCCTCCTCCAAAGACTGGGAAGGAACTGAAATCATACTACTCAACCTACTAATCAACTTTAGCAGTACTAGACTCTTTTCATGTAACATAACGCTTTAATATTTTAATGTGACATACTCTGACGTTTCTTTTGCGATCAAGTGTACAAATCACATAGTCAATATCTGAGCTTAGCCTCAACTTTCTAAAAAGTTGGACTGAAACACTGCCTCTGATGAACCAGGGAGAAACAGCACTTTTAACAATACATTTCTTCATCTTTGACTGGAAGGATTCACTTAAAACCACTTACAAAGTCAAGCAAATGTTTTGATGCTGGCATCTCAGCAGACAACCGTCTATCTTTTAAAAGCTTTGAAGGGCCCAACACAAGCTGTTTAGGACTGAAACCAAGGGACTCTTGAACAGCTTATCGAATGGCAAAAAAAATATTGACAGAATGCCCTCATCCCACTCACGACTCACACAATACCTGGGTCACGTTGCCTTCAATGTTTGTTGAAACCGCTCCAAGGCACCCAGATACTCTGGATGGTCAGATCTTATGTTCAATACGTGGTTGCTTCAACACCTGAGCAAACAGTTTGGACATAAAGTTGTTCGATGTCCGAGTGGCACTGAACATCAAAGTTAGCACATACTGATTACCTGACTTCGTCTTTGGCAAAGGTCCTACACAGTCCATTAGTATTGTTTCAAATGCTTCACTCGTAATGGGTATAGAATGGAGAGGGATAGGAAGAATAGTCTGATTAGGCTTTCCAGCAAGTTGGCATGTATGACAGGAGCAACAATAAATAACCACATCAGTTTCCAAATCTGGCCCGAAGAAATGTTATAAAATCCATTTAGTGTTTTTGTGATGCCCAAGTGTCCAGACAAACAATGTTCATGAGCTAAAGCTAACACCTGTAAATGATACAGAGCAGGAATGACAATTTGGTACACACTAGGCTGGTGGTCAGCAGAGGAATCAGAATGCAAAAACGAGTCTGAAAAATGAATTACATACTGCACCCTGCGTGACTGAGCCAAGTTACTACACGAGCTGGAAAAGCCATCAGAACCTGCTCACCTATGTCATTCTGAAGCATGAGTTGTACATCACTGACATGGGATTAGCCACAACCTCTAGAACAGGAAGAACTTTTCAACCTGTTAAATCGTTCTCCAGGATAAAAGTTACACCTGCAACTGGCCACTTGGGACACACCACAACAACTAGTTTCCCTGAAACCAAGTCAGACTGCAGGTAAACAGAATGCAAAGCAACATTAATGTACCCTAGGGATATTCCTTGAACCACTCTATCTGACCCACAGTACATTTCAGCAAACAAAAGAAGGACATTACTAAATAGAAATGACTGGGCAGTACCGGTGTCACACAAAATAATTACAGGCTGTCTATTTTCCAAGGTATCTGTATTAGATACAAAACCTTGTAAAAGAAAAGGCTCAAACACATCTAAGGTCTGTCTAAAACATTCATCACACAGCACATCGGGCTTAAAAACAGACTGTATTAATGCATCCCTTTTTGGTAACAATGAACATTGCTTTTTCTTTAGAGCTTGACACTCCACAGCTAGATGACTGGGTTTATGAGAATAAAAAGAGGCAGAAGTTTCTTTAACCGGCTGAGCCGACTTCAAATTATTTTCTGACATCATCAACTTTAGCACCGTCAACTTTATCACTAACAAATGGCATCTTTTTACAAGGCCCTAGATCTAGCTTCCTGGTTCTGTTGTGGTGTACCAACAGGAATACAGCTTTATGTGTTAACACAAACTCATTAGCTGCAGCAGCTGCAGCAGAAAGCCTTACAAACTTTTGCTAATTTAAATAACACACAGCTCCTGAAATTCTGTAAAAGCACTAACTCTCTAAGTTGCTCAATTGTTATAACCTTGCTGGCCTCACACCATTTGTCTAATAAAACTTTTTTCATGGGCGAACTCAACATAAGTTTGATTGGCTGCGTTCGTACAAGTGCAATAATTCTGTCGTTGTGCCTGGGGCATTAATTTATAAGCATGCAAAAGTGGTGCTTTGCAATCTTTTAATAACCTTTGATCAAAAAAGCAGAAAACACCTCCTGAGCCTCACCAGTTAACCTACACAGGAGCAAAACAGGCCAAACTATTTTCTGACATTTCAGAGAGGTAGCAATGCTTTCAAAAGCTTCAAAATAGAAGTCCAACTCTGACTCTCAAAACTGGGGCACTAATCTAATGTGCCTGTTCACATCAAAATCAGTCTGAGAAACCACTGACTCGCCAGCATTCCCTGGTATAGAGGCACATGGAGAAGGTGTCAGACACTTGGCCCTTTCCACCTCCAAAGCCAACTGTTGCAGCTTTATTTTCTTATCAGCTTCAATTGCCAAAGCCCCACCTCCAGCTCCTTTAAATGAACCATAAGTGCTAGGCCAGAAACTGATCGTAAAGGACTTACAGAATCTATGCCAGGAGACTTTGCCATTGCCTCAGCCCCCGCCTCCACCGCGGGACGCACCGTGCCATCTATCACAGAGCAGGACCTCTCCTGCAGAATTCCTATTTATAATAGTTGGTGATACAAATCAGATTTAATGTCAGCTTTAGTCGCACTGTGGCTCAATTTAAGGCTAAAAAAGCAACTACAGCAAGTAAAAGACTCTAAATCAAACATTTTAAAAACTAGCCACAAGGCACCCCACCACACCAAGATGAAAACAGCCAAGAACACAGTGCACCTTGTTCACAAGCCCCCCAGTTCATGTTGCCACCCCCTTTTACTGTTCACTTACGGTTTAAATCTACCACGGCTCTAGTCTAGGGTAATAAGGTAGCAGCATTATTACCCTAACAGCAGAGATGCTACCCTCCAGCCTTAACACATAATGCTCTCCTGACCTTGGCTACACTTTGATGCACGGTCCATGAATATCACAAACCAAAGAGTGGAGACAAGGCACAACCTTGGCAGAAACTAACACTCACACTAAACAAGCTTGACTTAACGCCGAGTATACAGACACAACTCTCACTCCAGGAGTACCGAGACCGAATGGCCTGGAAGTAGTGGCCCTGGCACCCCATACTCCATCTTGGGGAACATGGTCGTAAGCCTTTTCCAAGTCCACAAAACACACGTAGATTGGGTGGACAAATTCCCATGTTCTCTCAACACATCTGTATGAGGGTGAATGGCTGGTCCATTGTTCCATGGCAGGGAGGGAATCGGCATAGTTCCTTCTCAATCCGAAGTTTGACTGTTGATCGGAGTTTCCTTTTGAGTACCTTGGCATAAGCTTTCCCATAAACTTGGCATAAACTTTGTGTATCTTTTTCTATTTGTGGTTGACAGGAATACATATCATTATTATAATTTAGCGATGTAGTCATTTACTTGTAGTAGGTTTAGAACACTGGTAAGTATTTTTGTTTTGGTTTGTTTCTTCTGTTCCTTAGTTATAAATTATATTATAAGTGAATTTACCTGAAACAAACAAACAAACAAACAAACAAACAATCTCGAGAGATTATATCCAATGTTTGCTTTTGTCGTTTAATATGTGTGTTGCTTTTCAGGTAACATAGGTTAAAACTGTGTTTTATGGAATATAAGTGAATGTTCTGTTTATTTCTTATTTTGGTTTTGCAAGTTTAAGGAAATAACTGTTTCTGGTATTTGAATCGTGTTTTATTCGCCAGTTATGGCAGGCCAGATCTGGCCAAAACAAAGGGGGGGTATAACTCCAGGGGAGGCACTCATAAATTATATACCACCAATCAGAGTTGGAAACAGTGAATATCTAACTACCCTTAGGTGAGAAGGACCTTTCAGTGCTCTGTCTCCACCTTCAAAGGGAAGAGACTACTGCAGAACAAAACCCAAGCGTAATCTATTTTTTGCTGTTTGGTTCAGAGAAGAGAAAGCCAGCTATGACCACAAGTTAATACCGACCTAATTTAGAAGATAAAACATTGAAAGAAGTAGAAGTAGAAGCCCAGCCATCGATTGATAACTTCATTTTATCTCAGTAGAAGGAGTTAGTTAGGTTAGTATTAAGTAGCCTCAAAATCTAAGCGCACCCAGAACATTGCCCACTGAGTCCGAACTGCTGACCACCCCATGGACTTAGGAGCCTCACTTGCGGCTACATGCCAATCTGGAAGCCAACCAAACATCTGGAAGACCTCAAAGCTCTCCATTCTTGGGCAGCCGCAAGAGACACATGCTATCTGGTCTCTGATTAAGGCCGCTTTGAAAATATGTGTCCGCCGCCTGCCGCAGCCTTAAGCCATATTGTCTCATCATTTTAGTTGTGGGGTACATTATCTGAGCTTTCTGTTTTCTTGTATCACCTAAATCACAGAAAGTGATTTGAATTGGTTTGATAGTTAGCCTAATAAATTCCCATTTGACTGAAGCATCCTTGGTGCAAGTGTGTTTCCTCTATTATTTTGGTCTGTGGATTTTGGTAAATTCGGGTTACTCTAACATCTTATTTGGGGTTCAAGCAATAATAACATCAATACATCGCCTGTTCTGCTACACCTTGCAAGCTGTTAAATGTTTAGGTTGTGTGTGTGTGTCAGACTGATGGTTTTGTGTGAATGCAGAAAAAGACTGACAGAAGAGTGGAGAGAGGTGGCCTGTTTTCCTAGTAAGTAGAGCTGCAGCTACTACTGAGGATTTCAGTCACAAGCTGATGAATCTTCTACAGGCTGAAGGTAAGATCTTCAAACTTTATTAGCTCACTCTGACCGCCTTGCTAGTCCCACTGAATCTCTCCTTCATGCTGTTGGTGACGTGTTAGACAAGACCAAATCTTCGCCAGAGGGTAGTGGTTACTGATACCTACATCTGTTCTCGGAACACTTCCTACTCCAGCAGGTGAGGAGTAATTGAAGTATTGGTTAGAGCAAGCCAGGCTCATGGTTGAAGAAAGTAACTGCCCTGGAAAAGATAAACGACAGAGACTGATGGAAAGTCTTGAAGGGCCAACACTAGAGAAAGTTAAAGCAATTCAAGCTACAGACCCTGATGAGAAGTGTTTGCAAGCACTTCAAAGTGCTTTTGGGAGATGACTTATATTTTGCATTCCATTTGATTCAATATCAACCAGGTAAGAAAATCTGATTTTCTCAGATGTCTGGAACATTGTCTGGCTGAAGTGGTCCAGCAAGATGGCCTTCCTGCTAGTTGTGTCGAAAGAGTCAGAGTAGAGCCGTTGTTGCGTGGTGCTGTAGATTCTGATCTCATGACAACAAAAAGCAGATACACTAAAGATTTTACAGCTCTTAAGGATATTTGAGGGATATTAGGCCTACAAGAAGAAACTCAACACCTCAGTACAAAGAGTACCTTGAAGCAAGTCAAATGCCTACAACAGAAATTTAATAGAGAGATGACTGAACCAGAAGCATTGGTTACAGTCTCAAAAGGTGGAAACTTCCAAACCTCTCTCATCAGAACATTTTGGCTATCGCTGTGGGAATGATGGCCATTTTACTGTAAAGTGCCAAAACCCAGAGAATCATGGAAAATTAATAAAAGGCTCATCCAGGCTCTGAGGATTTCCAAAGGTAAGCAGCAGGCTGGTGATGTTACAGCCGGAGAATTTAACTGTGAGGAAAAGAACAGTGCTGTTGTCAGGCAGGACACCCATGTAAAGCACTCCTTGACAGTGGCTCACAAGTGACCATCATCTTTGAGCCCTGGTACCAAAAGTATTTATGTGATGTCCCTATTCATCCTGCATCTGGGCTAGCTCTCCGGGGTTTAAGTGAATCCAGTCACAGTTTCCCTTACCATGGCTTTGTTGTGGTAGATCCGGAATACCCAGCCAAGGTTGTGGGCACCAGTAAGACAGTGACCGTACTTGCCCTTATCTGCCCTAGCCCCCAGACTTCAGCTCAGACCCCCAACATTGTTGAGACCGATCAACCAACCAGTCATGTTTGATATTTGGTGAAACAACGCAGAAAGGACTGACATTGCTCAAGCCCTGGGCACAAAAAATTGTAACGCGGATGAACCACAAGAAAGAAGACGCTATTTGCTGTGTGAGGTTACTAGGCCCAGGTTTCTTAACTCTGCCCCTTGGTGTTGAAGCACTAGCTGTCTGCAAAGTTGAGTTAAAGTGCAGAGTTGACCAAGAAATTCTGACAGTGGATACCTCTCTGGCAGCCCCACTTCCAGCTGGTGTGTTACTTCAGCCCATGGTGATGCCAGATCATGCACTGGATTTCAATACTTTAAGAGTGTTGATCAAGAACGCGTCCCTGAAAGAGACCATCATACCTGTGGGAACAATTATTGAAAATATACACATCACTTATTCAGTTGCAACCATTCCTCCTGTTAAGGCAGCTCCTGCAGAGTTTTAGGCACATCTGATCAACTTTGGAGATTCACCTATTTCAGAGGAATGAAAAGACAGACTTCATCAGAGGCTGTCTCACAAAGCCAAAAGTGTAAAACACCCGATTCGGCTGTCAGAGCTGTACTCGACGTCCATTTTTGGCTTTGTAGGCATGCATCAGGGTTTTAAATCTGATGTGTGCAGCTACAGGAAGCCAGTAAAGGAAGCGCAGCAGTGGAATGACGTGACTGAACTTAGGAAGATTGAAGACGAGCCGTGCTGCTGCATTCTGGATGAGTTGCAGAGGCTTGATGGCCGCATAGGAAGACCAGCCAAGAATGAGTCGCAGTAGTCAAGCCTTGAGATGACAAGAGACTGCACTAGCACAGGAGAAATCTGCATGACCGAGTTAGGTTCACGATATGAGCCTGGAACGATAACTGGCATCCAGAATCACACCAAGACTTCTTGCCTCTTCAGATGGAGCAATCTCCATCATTCGAGTTCTCTGATGAGGACCTGTAGTTGCAGGGATGAATAAGCAGCTCAGTCTTGTTAGCACTGAGCTTCGAGTGGTGAGCTGCCACCCAGGCACATATACTCATGGCATTTCATAAAGAACTCTGGTCTGATTTTTTGAAGCCTCTACAAAGTCAACTGTCTTTAAAATCAGAGTGAAAATGTAATCGCTATACAGCTGTGATTTCTATTCCTACTCATTCATCCTCCCACACTGCACATTTAACAGCTTCACAAAATTTCAAAGAAGAAATGGGGCTGGAAAAAACCTGAGTTTCTCTGAAATGCTGAGCAGGAAAAAAAATGATCAACTATTAGTTTACAAAGTAATTTTAAGTGCTAATTTTAAGTTTATTATCTACTCACCTTTCAGTATCTTAATATCTTGCCTATACCATCACCGTCAGATCAAGAGTTTTTATTGTTTTTACCATTTGAAACTGCTTTTTTACAGTTCATAATGAAAGGGCCAACAGAAATTGTTCAATACTGCTTACATTAAGTTCATTCAGGTTTTATTTCTTTTATAAACGTCTGTGCTGAAGTGGAATCTTTGTGGTCAGCGGGGTGTAATGGGAGTGTGACCTCACAGACAGCTTATAAACAGGTGAACAGGGGTTTCGCTCTCTTTTGCGCACTCTAACCCCTCTCTCTCCTATCACCAGTAAGCATGTGGTTCCTGCTCTTCTACTTAGTACCAGCTGTACAAGGCAAGTTACCTTTTATCTTTCTGTATTATAAACATGTGTTATGCTTGTGGCTCATTTTATAACTTAAATGATAATTAATGATATTAAAGAATATTGTTTTTTTTCCTATAGTTTAAATGCTTAAGTACTTTATCCTCCTATTTTCTGAACTTGCAGTCACTAATGATAAATGACAAACTAAATATACATGAGAGAATCATTATTGTAATAAAAAATGATTAAAATTATTAAAAGTTTAGTGGATAAATATTTGTTGGTACACTCTTTAAAACGATGGTTCTTCAAGGGTTCTTTAGTAAAGAAAATGGTTCTGTATAGAAGCATTAACACTCAAAGAACAATTTGCATCATTAAAGGGTTCTTTGCATGGTGAAATGGTTCTTCAGATGGAGAAGATTGTTCTACATAGAACCTTTTTGAAAAGAGTTCTATAGAACCAAAAAGGATCCTTCTATTATTACGATGTCAAGCATGTAACAATAGATAATATTTGGATGATAGCTATTATTTACACACAGAAATAGCCCAAATCTTATGTTTATGTTTTATTTTTATGTTAAATTCAGCAAATAAGAGTAATGCATAAAAATAACTTTTTCACTTCAACAAAACATGTAATTCGACTAGGATGGTCAAACTTTACGGCTGTAATTTAGCAGATCAGCTGGGGCACTAAATAGTACAGCAAAAGGTTATTGAAATATTTTCAGCATTCATTACCCTAAATCTCATTTCCACAATGTGTCCAAGTATGTTTCTAATTAATGAATTATTTTTTGTTTATTTTATTTAATGACAAAATTGGAGTTGATTACTTTTGAACTCTACGCAAAGTGAACCAAAAGAATAAAATGTCATGTGGCACAAATGAAAAAAGAAAAAAACTCAGTGGCTGTCAGTGTGCTTCAGCACAGAGATACAACAGCAAAATAAGTCCAACAGCAGTAAACAGTTTAATGGAAAAAAATTGCATAGTAATGCAGTAATGAGAATTTGGTTACTTCAACTGGAAAATGTTACTAAAAATGCATTTAACAACAAAATAATCATTCAGCTTTATTTTTAATCATTCATCCATAATGTGTGTCATTTTGGTGAGAATAACCTGCACGTTTGTATTTTAAAAAGCATAATTCGGTATAAAGGAAGAAGGCAGGTTCTTCATTTTTTTGGACACTTTAGACATTCATTTTGCACTGAATTACAGCATTAATGAAAGTTTTTAGATCATAAAATGAACAAAAGCACTGAATTGTGAACCATATATGTGAATATTTGATGATATATATTGTATTTGCACATCCAACAAACTTAAAATACCTACACACCCTAAACATCCTAAATAGTTCTTCATAAGGAACAAAACTAATTGCTTTAGAACCTTTACATTATGTAGAGGTTCTATAAACTTGAATAAGGTTCTCCACACCTGCATTTTCATTTTCAAAATTGATGATTTTTGAAGAACTATCAACTGAAATGTTCTTTTAGGGACCCAAAAGTGCTTCTTCTATGTTAAAAAAAAAAACAACACCTTTTAACACCTTTATCTTTTAAAAACTTGCTACTCCAAAATAGTAACTTTACAGGAGAACGCAAAAGCATTTAACTTTTAATGTAAGTGAGTGTGATTACATGCAGTTCTGGAGCATTTCTATTGATCCAACTATCATGCAATTTTCATGCAATATAAAGGAGAGATTGCATGTCCTCATGTGCACTGAGTTACAGCTTTAATGAAAGTTACTCATTCAGTAACTACATGGACTTCAATGCAAACTGGCTGAGCTATTCTTAGGTTATAGAAGTGTGTGTTAAAACTTTGGGCCCGCCGGTGGCTCCTGGCCATTTAAGCTTCCTTGGTGTGATATTGTGGGTGGTAAGTTTATAAGAGCTAAATTCATAGTTAGATTTATGTAGTTATGCATGTCCTTAAATCGAACGTGGGTGTTTTTTCAAACCATCATACTTTTCACTGCTGTTGGAACAAAGCTGTTTATGAATTTCATGATGAATGGACCAAATGAAATGGGCCAAATTTACTTGGAAATATGTCCAGTTACATAAACATACAATGTAAGTAAAACGTTTTTTCTACTTCTGTAAAGTTAAAATTTGAAGATACAAGGTTTTACCCCGACAGCAGTGTTTTACTCTAATAGAGTGTGTGGAAAGTAGTCTACGTTTTTACACAGTTCTACTTCAGTCATTCATATTAAGTTGCTGACTCTCCTTGTAGGTTGAGTCTCTCACTTTAGCAGTATTACCATCCAATAAATTTAGACCAAATATATCCAATACAGGGAAAAATAGATACATTAACAAAGTTCAGTTTCTATGCTGACGGATGCTGGATGTACTAAGAAATTACACTGCAGTTCTACTTTTATCAGACCTGATACTTTTTTACTCAAGTTATTTTTTGATAGGCTTAATAGGAGGACGACTTTAACCCCTTTCAAACTCTATTCCTGAAGATCTATTTCAGTCTTATTGACACAAATGATCTCGCTAATTAAGGTTTTCTCAGACAGCAGGTGTATTAGATTATTGTATAAAGGATATTTTCTGGGAAAAATGTTTGTACCACAATCTAAAATCAGTTAACAGTGTGTACAGAAACACACAGATATATGTTGAAAATCACCACAATGACCACTAGCTCCAGGCCACTGTACATACGAGGTCAAGACCAAACATTAGGCAGTAATTAGTAAAATCAGGTAGATTACTTTATTAATAAACTCAGATGCTTATGTTTTAATTCGCAAATTAAAGGAAGAGCTCACAAAAAATTTAATTCACCTAATTTTGTAAATAAAGGTGTTTGCAAATAAAGGTGCTTTGCTTCCAAACAGCAGCCTTTTAATGCAGTTTAAAAGGCAAACTCAATTACTTGCTACTGATCAGTGTAATCACAGCATATATTAATTTAGACTTCATTCATTGTGAAGCACATGTGTGCTGTCGGAAGCTCTGCTTTACATTGTTAGAACATTTCATGATGAATGGACCAATAGAAATGCTCTAAAAGGACTTGGAGACATATCCTTTCATTTTATATTCCTTTATGAGTTATGAATATTTTCCTTCTAGTAAAATTTTTTGTTGTGACTGAGAAAATTTTGAACTTACTAAATACAATTATATGCAACAGTTTGAAAAAAAAAAAACACCAGTGGTGCCCAAATTTTTGCATATGAGTTTATCTGAAAATGATTTGAGGTGATTCACGGTTGATGATTCCTTTACAGTTTGGAAGTTTTGGTTCTTTAGTTCTTTAATGTTTGATACCAACACTACTATAAGTTAAGGTGCTACAAAGCGTTCTCTGGAGTGATGCTACAGAAGAACCAGTTTTGTTTGGTTCTCTAAAGAACCATTTTAGTAAATGTGATCATTTGCAAGGAACCCTTGAAATGTTAATGGAACTTTTCACTGAATATAAAGGTTCTGTGGGTTTTTCCTAGATCTGTATATCCAAGCCAAGAACCATTTAGGAACCTTTTGCTCTTAAGTTTTACCGACAGTGCAGTCAGAGATCATTAAAAAAGCTCCTACTTTCAAACATTAAATCTTCTTGCGCAAGATGTTACCTCGGTTCTGCCTGTAAAGAATCAGAGCTGAAAAACTCAAATGTTGAAATAAATAGATAAATCAACCAACAAACAGACAGCTGTTGACTGGTTTTGATGTGCAATTATTTAATAACAGGTTAAGCTATTTGTATTTTTGCTATTATTATATTCCTTAATGATTAGCCCCTTAAAATCCCAGGTTTATTACAAACACAATAAAAAAATATAGAAATTTGAATAAAAACTTTTTCTTCAGATATTGTAATAGAAAACTTTACAAGCGTTCTGCAGTTGACGTGAGATCAGTGATATCTGCTGTTCAGTGAGGTGTCAAATGGATGCAGCTATGCAGAGAACCGATTCAGAGCTGCTTTGTTTTCTACTACAGGGTACATTCTTTAGGAACACAAAACAAAATTAATGTTATTTATTTATTCCTTCATTTGTTTGTTTCACAAACATGCAGGAGAAACATCCCACACAAGAACCTTTAAGATTTGGAAGGATATTATGGAGAGCCTGTGCACAGATTTGAAAGTTCAGTATTCAGTACAGTGCACAATAAAATGTAAAGCAATTTAAAGAACATAAAAATAAGCAAATACACAAATTTTACACACAAACACACACACACACACACACACACAATTTAATATTATTGTATATATCCAATACTACTACTAATAATAATAGGTCTGTGCAGTTTCGGTGCTCCAAGATAGCTAGGTTACATACATGCATACACAATATCATATGCAAAGTGTTTGAACACTCCTTGCCATGCTTTGTTTTTTTTGTTTTGGTTTTTTTTCCAAAGTGAGAATAAGTGAACACATGCTCTACTAAATATGGCATTTTTCTGATCATTTTAGTGCAAAACTACCTTTTGCTGAGTTTAACTTTGTTTCCAATATTTTCAAACAAATATTGGAAACAAATCAGCAAATAAACAATAATTGTGCAGTAAAATGTGCAGAATTGTGTTTTCTGTGTGGAGGATGTGTAAACACATTCTTTGACCATTAGCACCCAAACTTATTGCATGTGACTGTACATATATACATACACACACTTTATTGAAAGGTAAAGCAACATGAAAACAAACATAAGCCTATATGAACATTTATAAATGCTTGTTGAAATATGCCTTTGTAAATGTTTATTTAGGTTTATGTCCATTGTCATTAAAGGCTTATATGTAGTCTTATGAATACCACCCTTCAAGTGTTACAATTTTATTATTAATAATAATAATAATAATAATAATAATAATTATAAGAAGAAGAAGAAGAAGAAGAGGGGGAAGCACCTACAACTTGCACCCTAATTTGTGATGCATGTCAGTTTTTAAGTTTGAAGTGGTGGTTTAGACATTATGCAGTAAGTTCTCTCACATGCTAATCTAAGTGGCAGATTTGTCTTTTTTAATTGCACACACTTTTTTGGGCAGCGCTGTGGTTTAACTGTAAGTGCTGTGTGTGGGGGTGGGGCTGAGGGGGGCATGGTGTTATCTCAAAATCTGCACTGATGTGCAGCTGTGTCTGAAGCACAAAGCCGAAAGTCACAAAGAGCTTCAGCAGAATCTGTGGTTAACTGTGTATCTATTTATCTGTGGTATCGCTCAGCTTAGCAAACTCAGTCATATTTTCCATTGACCATATATGGTTAATTTCAGACACTCGGCTCAGCTGGCAGTGAGAAATGACAGCCTTAGCATTATCAGTGCAGCATAGGTAGATAAAACTTCATGCGATGATCAATACATAAACATGAAATATCTAAATATACCTCCTACAAGGCAGAGCGATTTCTGTCCTGTTGAGCAACAATTGTTAAGTCCACTTTACCAGCCTAAAGCTGTTCTATCAGCTGTTAACTACTGGAAGTTTTGTTGTTGTTGTTGTTGTTGTTTGTTTGTTTGGATCCGTTTAATTTTAATCTTAAATTATCTTTTGTCTCATTTATTTTATGCATTATCTAAACATCTTGTTAATGAATGAATTTGGCCTCTGCGTCACATATTTATACCCCAATGAACAACATAGGCAGCATTCCTTAATATAACACAATAACATAACACACTGTAGACCTGCTGAAGTCACTGTCTGCTTACAACTGGAACTAAACCAATTTGGAATAATCTGCATCTTCTATTGTTTTTGCTACACTGTAAAACGTTCATTATTGAACTTATGTAATTAAACTGGCTTTATTACAATTTCAAGTGAATTGAACATCAAATAATAAGTTAACAGAACAATAATAGTGTGTGTACATTTTTATGCAGTCAGGCTTCTCCAAATCATTTTTTACAGTCTGTACATCTGTGTTTCATTATGAATCCTTCCCTGCAGCACAGAACCGGATAGCTTTACAAGGACCGGACAGCCCATGCAAGGGTCATTTGGAGGTGTACAATGATGGCGAGTGGGGCTTGGTGTGCTCTCAGGGTTGGAACAGAAAAAATGGTCAAGATCATAAAAATGGTGAGGTAGTGTGCAGATCTCTGGGCTGTGGAAAGCATGTTGAATCTGGCCATAACAAAGACAGCTCCAGGCCCCCTCCAAAAAGCACAAAATTTTGGATGGATGAGGTAAAATGCAGGGGAACAGAGAACAACCTGTGGGACTGCAAGAAACCCAGGGTCACCCAATGTGAAGCGGACAACTATGTAGTAGTGGAATGTTCAGGTAAGAGTTATATTTTCATTAATCTGGGAGCGCAAGTCAAAAAAGCTGCTCTTTCAGGTGAATTAAACCAGTGTGCAGGGCAAAGGCATTAATGTGAGTGGCTACAGAAGGCCCATGCACTGGAAAACAGGAGGAATTTTAAACCTCCTATTATCTTTCAATCAATGTTTAATGTCTCTAAATAAGTGACTGACATCATTTTTTGCTTTATATTTAATGACCAACTCAATTTAACATGATATGTTTTCAATATCCTGTGCACATTTGGTACACATCGATGTTCTTTGGAGTCAGTTTGACCCCAGGCTGTTTTAACTCTATAAAACATAAATATCAACATTTTACGGATGTTACGGAGTTTCGGATGATATTGTGGTCATTATAAGATGCAATTTTAACATCTTGTAAACGTCACTCTGCTTTAGAGACCTAACCTAACATAACCACACCTGTAGCAGAGCGAGAACCACTGTCAGTTCACACTACATGGGGAGGGAAAAAACAGAATTCCAACCAGAGGTTTAAACTGCTGTGGTCAAATTGAGTCCAAAGATAAAAGATGTTAGTAAATCTGAGGATAACAGGAGGGTTAAACGCCATAACATTTTTATTCATCAGATGCTTTTGTCTGTTATATTGAATAACATACATATTATCTTATATGTATACTTAAGATGGTTATGTGAAGGTCTGAACACCTCCAGGCAAATGATACATTTTGTTGATTTACTAAGTAAAAATAAGTAAATTCATCCTCTACAGAGAAGAAACTTAAATGTTACATTCAACATATAAACAGTCATTGAGCATAAAAATGTACAGATGTTTGTTCTCTGTAGAGGATGCATTAATATATTTTCACTTAGACAATCAACACAATTTTCATGTAATGTGGTTTGACCTGGGGTGCCCAAAGTATTGCATATGATTGTAATATAAGTCGACATATTATAGAAGGTACACTGTACATCAAAGGTTTAAGGACATCTAGCTTTTCAAAATGTTTTGTAATGCAAAAATTCTTTGGTAATTTTGCAATAACGTAGCATATTAAATACAAAACTATATAGATCTCAGCATTTTTTGGCTTCAACTGAAGGAAATTTGAAAATAATGCCAAACTCTATGGATTTGATTCCCTTATTATGATGTCAACACTCGTCAGCCATCAAACATTTCATCTGATTTAAGCAAAAGCAGCACTTCATAACATGGATGAACACAAAGCTGAGTGGTGAAGCTAAAGAAACCCAAAGTATTAGCCAATAGTGACTGATACTTAAGCTAACCCTAAGACACCAAACTGAACCTGAAGCATTTACAGGGACATAGGAAGGTGTTTTAAGTTGGAAGCCCGGAAATTTTCATTAGTATATGTGTGACAAGAACAGGGATGTCACACAAAATGCTATAATGCTATAATGAGGCAGGAAACAACAATATGTGAATCATTTTACAATTTTTTTTCCAAAGTAGGAGTTGACTTTTAACTGACTTGGACTTGGACTAAAATCATGTCACTTTGAGTGACTCTATACCTTAATTATGTTTATTTTAATGAATAAATGATTGAACATTTCATTTTGTAACCATCGAAACATTCATAACACTACTGAAACCTTACCAAATGTTTCAGTAGTGATCATTATAGCAAACTGTGAGCTGAATTAAAAAACACTAGCCAATACATGACTAGCAAACAGTTACGGACAGCTGTACACATAACTATGAGATTTTTCATTAAAACACAAACAAGTTTACTTATTTGCAAAAAATATGCTTCAGTAGTGACAATTCTTACTGCTCACATTGATTTTCAGACTTTGGAACACATTTACTTCAAAACATTGGGATCCCTTTCTCCCACATGTGGCCATCAGAGACAGGGATGCAAAAATGCAGGAGTGTGGCTAAAATAAGGCTCGACCTATGGACTAAAACTCTGTGTTATAGTGATGACGAGTTAACAAGTTAACAGAGCAATAACAGTGTCTGTACACTCAATTAACTTATTAAAGTTCCATTTTAATGCAGTCAGCCTTCTCCAAAAAATTTTAAAGTCCATACATCTCTGTGTGATTATGAATCCTTCCCTACAGCACAGAACCGGATAGCTTTGCGGGGACTGGACGGTCCATGCGAGGGCCGTTTGGAGGTGTACAATGATGGCAAGTGGGGCTTGGTGTGCCATCATGGTTGGAACAGTGAAAATGATCAAGATCGTAAAAATGGTGAGGTAGTGTGCAGATCTCTGGGCTGTGGAAAGCATGTTGAATCTGGCCATAACAAAGACAGCTCCAGGCCCCCTCCAAAAACCACAAACTTTTGGATGGATGAGGTAAAATGCAGGGGAACAGAGAACAACCTGTGGAACTGTAAGAAACCCAGGGACACACATTGCGAAGTGGACAACTACGTAACAGTGAAGTGCTCAGGTATGAGTGATGTTTTCATTATTCTGGGAGTGTAAGCCAAAAAGAAACATGCTCACACATAGCTTGTTATTGTTATTAATATGTTTCGGTAGTCACAATTCTTAATGCTCCTTGTTGATATTCAGGCTTTGAGACACTCTTACTTTAAAACGATGAGATATAACTGCTCACTTTGTGGCCATGAGGGACAGGGACACAGCCTCACTTCCTGCTCTAAAATGCAGGGCCGTGGCTAAAATACAGCTCTGCCTATAGACTAAAACTTGTGTTTTAGTAGTAACATGAAAGTGCTGTCTTATGAAAAAGCTTTTTTTTATTTTAAAATTAAATACATGATAAATTTCAATGTTCCAATGTCACTTTAAATGAAATCAAACAAATCTTTAAAAAAAATAAATAAGAATTATTTTCACAAGTGTATTTAGGTGTTAGGGTGTGAGACAGACACTTGCCTATAGAAAGTACCCTATAAATTTAGAATTCGAATATATTTACTGTAATCTATACATATTATATTAATAGCAGTTTCAGTCCTGAAATCTGGGGATGCTGCAGCATCCCTAATACCCACATCCCAGAGCATTCATAAAAGACTGAAACATACAGCATGGCTGATGTGTACTAAAGCAAAAATAAGCCTTTGATGTCGTCGTCATTCTAAATCAGTGACGTTACTTGTAAGAAATACAGAGGAAAGATAACTTTGACACAATTCGACAAATTTTGACAATCTGAATCTATGGAAATGTAATAAATGGACAAGTTTTTTTTCACCGTAGGGTCTATAGAGCTGAGTTTGAACAGGAATGGAAAAATGGACGAGTGCGCTGGGGTCGTCCAGTTCAACACAACAAACGGCTACATTAGCGTGTGTGACAATGAATGGGGTGAGTTAAGCATCCCTCTACCATCACATAACATCTACAGTTGTATGCAAAAGTGGATACACCCACAGTTACGTTACAGGGGCACCCAAGTTTTTGCATATGATTGTATGAGTGGGTGTGTGTTGTGAAGCACTTGTAAAATACTTTGCAGTTTTAACTTCAAAAGTATGAAATGTGCTGCATTACAATTTTGTCTTCATTGAATTTCAAATAATAAGTTAACAGAACTTAATTTATTTGGTTATTTGTTTAATTTGTTATTTGTTTAATTTGTATTTAACCCAATTTAGTCATGTACAATTCCAAACTCTAGCTAGTTCTTCGCTCCTATCATAATTAAATAATTAAATCTTTGAGTCATGTACTTGAACTGGAGGTGTGATGAATTTAGCATGTTCTGGGAGAATCCTGACACTCCAGCTTTCTAAAGCCACTTATCACTCCAAAACACTTTCCCTCCATGTTGCTCAGTCTAGAAAAGTGGAGCTGTCAGAAATGTAGCCAATTTTTTCTCAATAGACGACAATATGTCATCATGCAGAAATAATATGTGCTGCATGAGAGCTTAAAAAAAGACCCAAAAGTGCTAGAGTTGGCTATCCTGTATAATGTAGTTATAGTGTATTTAATAATAGTGTATTTATTTTTTTTTTTAACTCACTGACGCGAGGCCCCCTGTGCTTGTGAGGCCCTAGGCTGGAGCTTTCACACCCTAAACAGTTGATCTGGCAATGGGTTCAAAGTGAAATGCTTCATTCTAGAGACACTTACAGAGTCAGAATTGTTAACAGCGGTGGGGATAGAAACCACACACATACACACACACACATTATCAAAGCCGCTTATCCTGCTGGGTTGCGTGAGGTGCTGGAGACTATCCCAATGCTCACTGGTCGGATGACAGGATGATAGAAACCAGAGCCTATAAATCTACATCACCCTTACAACAAGTGGACCTTGTTTTATGATGATTTTGAAGATTTTGGCACTGATTTTTAAAAATTCATTCATGGCAGAAAAGTAAAACAGTCCCTAAAAAAACATTATTATTTTTTAAGATATACTGCTATTATTGTTATCAGCATTACATATGAAAACGCACATAACTTGTGTAGGTTCACTGGTCATTTTGGAAAGTAAATCAAGTGGCTATATTAGCATTGTATGGTCATCCAGATTCCTAGCTCCCATCGCCACTACTCTAAATATGTAGAAAAGTTTTTTTTTTTTGATTGTGTTTATCTGGTTGATGCGTATCTTGTCTGTCTTGTTTGATAACCTCCATTGCTGCAACACAGAAAACGTGTAAGTTCAGTGGTAGTTTTAGAAAGAAAATCAAATGGCTATATTAGCGTTGAGTAGTGTTGATTGGGTTGTTTTAACAAATGAAACATTTACCTTAAACAGATAAAGACAAAGCAGATATGGTGTGCAAAGAGCTTAAGTGTGGAAAACATCACAAGATCCCCCAGTCCGGAACCTTACAAAGAGAGGGAGATCAAATCTCATACAGCGTACCTCTCCGCTGCACTGGCAACGAGATGTTCTCCTGGCAGTGTGTAAACTGGGTTGAAGCAAAATCAAGCAAGTGCAGCCAAGAGGCCAGCGTCATCTGCTCAAGTAAGATCACAGGGTGACCCTGGGTTTCTACCTATCCTACACTCATAACAGCTTTCATACCTCATAACCCACAAAGCTACACATTTCACAATACCAGATTCTCTTTAACCCCCTAGCGGTCGTTCTGCAGTAGAATGGAAATCAGCTGTTATATTTGATTAATGTAATTAAATAGAACATTTTTCCTCGCAACTCTTATCAGATTAAGTAGGACACTGTTTGCTTTTTGTGCAATGTGAAAATGTAAAAAAAAACTTTCCATTTCAAAACCATGGGCAGTAATATGGAGCTGACCACACCTTATAACAGGCTCTACTCTTCTGGGAAGGCTTTACTCAAAGGTTTGGAGTGTGTCTGTGAATTTGTGACCATTCATTCAGAAGATCAGACACAGGTGTTGGATGAAAAGGTGTGGCTCGCAATCAACGTTCAAATTCATCCCAAGGTGTTCAGTGGGGTTGTTGGTGTAAGTCACTGGAGCTCCTCCACACCAGATTCATCAAACCATGCCTTTATGGAGCTCACTTTCTGTGCAGTCATGCTGGAACAAAAACCATTGCCACAAAGTTGAAAGCATATAATTTCCAAAATGTCATTGTGTACTGTAGCATTAACATCATCCTTCACTGGAACTAAGGGGCTCAAACCCTGAAAAACCCAGACCATTATCCCTCCTCCACCAAACTTTACTGTTGGTACTATGCAGTCTGGTAGGTAGTATTGTATTCCTCACAATCCGCAAACTCAGATTTGTGAGTTTGCAATCTGACTGCCAGATAATGACGTTTGATTTATCATTCCAGAGAACACGTTTCCGCTGCTCCAGAGTCCAGTGACAGTGAGCTTTACGCCACTCCAGCTGATGCTTGGCATTGCGCACGGTGATCTTAGCCTTGTGTGCAGCTACTCGGCCATGGATGCCCATTTCATGAAGCTCCCAATGCACAGTTCTTGTGCTAATGTTCTTCCAGAGCCAGTTTTGAACTCTGCAATAAGTGATGCAACAGATGCACCACACGGCAGCTCACCTCTATGAGTTTGTGAGGTCTACCGCTACATGGCTAAGCTGTTGTTGCTCCTAGACGCTTTCATTTCATAAAAATAGAGTTACAGTTAACCGGGGCAGATATAGCAGAGCAGAAATTTTGTGAACTAACAAAAGTTTATTTACCACTACTACTACTACTACTACTAATAATAATAATAATAATAATAATTCTTATTACCACAGATAGTAATAGGTGTGGTATTTTGTTTTATAAAACCAGTCAATTGTTATATGTGGCTATTGTTTGGCAGAATCGTAATGTTATAGAAGACCATTCATTGGCTATGATTGGCCATTTTTTGTCTGTAGTTTGATTGTTTTAGACCATTTCATACATTTGGCTATTGTTTGGCTGCAATCCTAATGTTTTAGAAGATGCTCATTTGATATGTTTAGCTATTGTTGGTTAGGGTCTTAGAGGTTTAAAAGACCACTCACTTGATAAGCTTGGCTATTGTTTGACAGAATCTTAGTGTTATACAAGACCACTCATTTGATATGTTTCGCTATAGTTGGTTAGAGTCTTAGTGTTAAAGATCACTCACTTGGTATACCTGGCTGTTGTTTGGTGTGTTGTCAGAGTTGCGTAGTAATGGACTTTGTGTATGTGTCTGCATTAAATACTCTAATAACAAAAATCAAATAATTCATTATGTAGTCTGATTGCAGCAGTTAACAGGGCATAGTCAGAATGTGGTTACTTGTTTTCTTTGTTTGTTTTTTTTTTTAAGATTTCTGTTTTTAGGGATTTTGATTAAGCAGCATCAACAAAGATTTAGAGATTTTGATTAAGCAGCATCAACAAATGCCCCATAATAATAAATAACAGCCATGTCACTCCGTTTGAGGAGTTGTGTGTGTTTTGAGAGAATAAAAGAATAATAGGACTGTGTTTTCAGACTGTTCCACATTTGAATAGAAAAGATAGGTCAGTCAGTATTTGACTATTTGATGCATAGATAGCTTTTAAAGAGACTCAAGGACAAATCTAAAATCCCACAGTAATTAGGTTAAATTACACTTTGAAAGTAATCAACAACATATTCGCCATGTATTTTATCAGTATCAGCTTACCTTTCTGTTAAAGGACCCTCTTTCTTTTTTGAAATAAAAGAACTTGATGTAATATGTAAACAATGATAAGGATGAGATATTATCTGTAATGGGGAAAAAACTAAATACAAGAAAAAAGTATAATATGGCCCTTTTAAGTAATCTATCCAGTTCTGGGTTGTAGAGGACTGTTCACTTGATCTGCTGGGCTATTGTTTATATATATATGTTAAGGATTATGATCAATCTCTCATTAAACAGATTACAAAAGTATGCGACTGAGAGGTGACAATGGTGATGTTTGTAATGGGACCCTGCAGCAGAAGGACAGCATTGAGAATAGCAGTTGGGTTCCTGTACTATATCGAAATGGAAGCTACATTATAAATGAAGCTGATGACATTTGCTCCAAGCTGAACTGTGGTAAATCCAGCAGCGTGACACAATGTAATGGATCTGAGATTTGCCTCACATGTACAGGTAAGCCTGCATATACAGCCTTGATTCTTGATTTAGATCCTATAAGACCAAGTCCTGTACGTTGTACACGTAGTGCTTTCCCTGCTCTAATAAGCCCATTTAAACCTCAAATTTGATTTAGGTGTGCCAGAGCAGGACAAACACTGAAATACATCCATATAGGGTCCTTAGTCTTAAAAAAAAACAAAAAAAACAAAAAACAGAAAAGACATTTTTTCAGGCTGTTCAGCAGCTTGAATTCAACCTAATTTTAACCATGAATCCATGCTAATATATTATATTCACTATATTACCACCATATATATAAATATGTATATATACATATATATATATATATACACACACACACACACATTTGTTTTCATAATTATGCAAAGAAAAGACAAAAAAAACACTTAAATGTATAAATATTGTGTTCCTTACAGTTTAGTGCTGTGGGTGTAGCCTCCACTGCCAGACTGTCCAGGGGCATGTTAAAGGTGGACAACCACGGCGCAAGAAATATGTTCTGCAGCCTTGCTGTACCACTATTTCTCAGCAGCTGCAATGACAAAGAAAAACATTTTAATCAACTTTTGGTTAATGATGATTATTATAGACTCCAATCAAAGGAGCCAAAAAAGACAACATTGTAATGGACAATGACATTGGGGCAGGAGAGATAAGCAATTAGCCTAAGCTAGGGCTGCTTAAACGCAAAGCAGAGAATTAGGATTATAACAGCCAGTCTATTAAGATGGCACTCGTAGCTACCCATATTCTTAACGTGACGTATTTTAGAGTGAAACAGACTACTTAGGTGGGAAACTATTGTAGGTGGAACATGATTTTATTCCTCAAGATTTGATGGAATTGTGAAGAGCAGGCATTCCAGAACAAACTGAGTCAGACTAACAGTGAGCAGATTCTCTGTTTTAAGGAAAAGCCAATGTAAAAAAAACAAATAAAAATAAATGGATTTTATTAAAAAAAAGAAGTACTACAGTGTTTTGATGTGTATTTTCTGTCGTTTCTGAAATGCAATTCATTAACTGTTGAAAGCTTGATTTTAAGTTTTTTTTTTCACTTTTTAAGACAGACAAGGTGAAAGCAGATAGCAGACTAGCCTGTTAGCATCTGTGTTGCTCTAGGTTTTCTTACACTTTCATGACAAAAGCAAGAGAAAAAGACTTCTGGACACAGAAGTCAGGTTAAACAAATCTGTATAGGAGTGCAATCACCTAACATTTAAGCAAGAGATGAACTCTGTGTGTGTGTGTGTGTGTGTGTGTGTGTGTGTGTGTGTGTGTTTGTGTGTCTGTGCACGTCACTCCTTCACCAGCTGACCCCCTCTCAGCCTCTTAGCACAGCAGAAAACAGTACAAATACTGACAGTAGTAAGCAGAGGTAACAACTGCTGTTCTTGCTCAATGACCGGTCAGGGTGATTGGGGGGGGGGCATGCTAAGATATTATTGATTAGTACAGTTTTTCTCTGCCGCTGGCACACGGTGATGCAACTAAACATAGTTATGACTGAATACTGAATACACTGTCCTAAATGTATTCAGTGATGTATTCCATGACAACAGGGCTTCTTAACCACTGGGCTAAGGACCACAAGTGGGCTGCGGAGCAAGCTGTTGGTGGTCCTTGGACCAGGGCTCTCGCAATAACCGCAACATTGCAATACCGTAACATTGCAATACCGTATCACTGACCAGCCAAGGGGATGGCAAGCAATCGCCACAACCGCAATATTCGCATTTTTTCATGAGCTGAGGCCCTTTATGTTTTACTGTCTGTTCGCATCCGGTGCTGCTGTCAATTAGGACATGGTTCCATTTAGCATGATGGAGAAGCCTGCATTCAAGTCAATGCTTCAAAAATTCGACAAGCAGTATGAGTTGCCCGGTAAGACACACTTCTCAGAGACTGCAGTCCCAAAAACGTACAACACCGTAAAGGCACTGGTCAAAAGTGAGCTCAAGAATGTCAACTATTTCTCTGCCACAACTGACATGTGGTTAAGTGTCAATATGACTCCTTACATGCATCTAAAGGTGCATTATCTGACCACGGACTGGGCTATTAAAATCACATAGCTTCAAAACAGTGTTTATGCCCCAGAACCACATGTCTGACAATATTTCGGAAGCTCTCCGCCACACATTCGTCCCTGGATAAAAAAAAACCTGGCTTGTATCATGACGGACAACAGGGCAAACATTGTAGCAGCAGTGAAAAAGCTGAACTGGCTGTGGCTGAACTGTTTCGGTCACAATTTACATTTGGCATTGACAAATGCAATAGCAAGTGCTACGCACAGCCCAAGCAATGGGTCTGTGCTGCATCTTGGTCAGTACTTTCACTCAAAGCTGGTTGAAGAGAAGAGATCTGGTGAAAGCCCAGCTGGAGCTCCAATCCCCCAGCATGGCCTCATACTGGTAAGCTACAAAAGTTAGAATTTTAGCATACAAACTACATAGAGTTCATACTCAATAAAGTACTAGTCATTTAGACTACATTCAAATTCATCACCATACGCATGGCTTACTAAAACACTTAACGACAGTTAATATGGCATTGCAGCCTGCAAATATTCTGTGTCGCTAACTTGCTAGGATGATTCAAATGTTTTTTTTTTTTCCATTTAATAAAAATATATTAAAACAAATAAGAACTTAAAATGTAAGCTATAAGGTATACTAAACAGATGAGGACTAATTTCGGTCCTAATTTAATTGCCAATATACTGTGCAGGACAGCGCTACAAGATGGGACACCAAACAAAAAATGGTAGACATAGTGTTGGAGCAAATCCTGGCTATCAAACGAGTTTTGGATGACCAGCGACACCAGCATCTAATTCCGAGCTGGTAGGACACTGCTGTGGTGCCAGCTCAGAATTTTACAGATCAGTTTACAGCTCGGAAGTTTATAGATCTGCTGTCTGGCAAGAGTTTTGTTACCGTATCATCAATCAAACCCACCCTGAATCCTGACTGGAGATGTTCTGAAACCATCAGAGGAGGACACCACCTTGACATCGAACATCAAGCAAGCATAAGTGGTGCAGTGTTCTTGAGGAGAAGTACGAGCCAGCTGCCTTACAAGAACTTTTGGCAAAGGCCTGCCTGCAGGAACCTAGATATAAAGGAAATTATATCGATGACCCGGAGGAGACCGTAGACTCCAATGCAGATCCACTCACCTAGTGGCACGACAACCAGGCTAGACCTCCTTTGCTCTCTAAAGTCGCTTGCAAGTATATGTATATTGTGCAATGAGCACACCATCAGAGAGTTTTTAGTGCCACTGGGAACACTGTTACCCCACTCAGGTCCTCTCTGAAACCACATTAGGTCAACATGCTGGTTTTCCTAGCGCATAACAAGGACATTAAAACACAGAACTAAATCTTATATAATTTATTTTTTATGGTAAAGAAAAGGTTTCATTTTTTTTTTTTTTACCATTTCTCATTTTATCTTTGTCATTAAAAAAAACAGCAATATTCCTAATAATAGCCTAACAATAAAGCTTATCGCAGAGTCAAGCCACCCTACATCACCTCAGGGGAAATTCTTTTACCGCAACAGCCCTACCTTGGACCTATACTGAGGGAGACCAGTAGTCTGTAGTGGGCCTGTGATGGCACTTTCTCATAAAAATCAGTGAAAAAATTATTGACTTATCAATAAAAAAATACACATGAAACATTTGACAATTTACAACATTAATACAAGCCCCACAATAACAGTGAACAAAGGCAGCTTCGACAATTTCTTTGACCTTTGCCTTTACAAACACCTGACTTTTTAATTGTCCACTCACACTTATATTCTTCTGATACACATCAAATATTGAAGAGCAGCTCCCACATATCACTGTGTTGACAATTTCCCAAAAATTACATTTTTAAACAAAAACATTGAGTTTTGTTTTCTAGTGGGCCTTCTAGTGATAAACAGATGGGCCTCGAGGTGGAAAAGGTTGAGAATCGCTGCTTTACAATACATAAGAAACTAGCGTATTCAGAACACATTTGGAATACATATACATTATAGTACATGGGAAAAAACTGCTGTAATTTTTTTCACACTGTTCCTTACTGTTATTGGTGGCAGTTTTCTTCATGTAATTCTTACGTTAATGTTTCATGAAAACTTCAATTATTCAAATGAATACAAAAAAGATTACAAAATCCTCAACATTATTTTGGCTCTCGTGGCCTGTTTCAGTCCACTGCTGCTCCTATAATCATGCCAGCCTTTTGCCAAAAATTTGCCCAGTTATTTAGTTAATAACGTTATATGTAACTTGCCACAAAATCCATGCAGTAGTCCAGTACAACATCACTGCCAAGCTTATCACTTGTGAACATGTAAACTACTGAGAAGACTGTTCAGTTCAATCATCCTTCAAAGCAGTTCAGTAACACAGATTAATAACTGACTCATCACATTTGATTGATGATTTATCAGTCTACACCAGCTTTAGCAGGAGCTTCGGTGTTGGTAAAGAAGCCGTTTACTGAGATCTTTAGAGCATGTTTTTGCACACCTTGCTGATTTTAAATTAGTTGAGAAACAATCGTAAATGGTTTCAGAGGTTTAGGAGGTACATATTCTAAAAGTAGCTTATTCTAAAATTGTAAAAAAAGTAATTTTGTTCTAAATACAGGCTCTACAAAATATAATTTGGACTAACAGACACTGAATTCTATATTACATTAATTCTATACTATATTTCTGTATTCTGTATTCCATTACATCCCAACCCTGCCAATGTAATAGTGATGACTTTATTAGACAGTCTCATTTGTTCCATATACTCAAATATCCTTAAAACAGAACTATAATTGAAGCCTTATGACAATAAGCCACCTCACTGAGCATCAGAACTCAGAACATGCAACGTCTATCCAAACCTGTAAGGTTACAAATTACAATAATTACAGCAGATAATACTGATAATCACAACTTTGGAGGTCGGTACTACAACTCGCTTCTAAGATAATGCAAAGTCATAAAGTAAAGATGTTAAGAAAGCACAAACATGGTCCACTTAGAGGAACAATTAAGCCCAGCTTGTGGTCACCATAACATCACACCATCACATCTCTACTGACCACACATACACATGGGCGCACACACGGAGCATCAAACAACACGCACCTGCCTGTGCTTCACACTGAAAACCCCACTGAGCCTCACTAATCCAGTTTACCAGCTCCAATACAGGGTGCCATCTATGCTAACACTGACAAGCTAATATGGCGCATAGCATTAGCCGCTAACGGAAACCTAGCTTCAGCTTACCCTGCCACAAACACACACCGCCTGCCTACTTGTCTGTGCTCCATTTAAATGGTTCAGCTACACACTACAAAACAACCTGAGCCTCAGAAACCCAGTTTACCTCCGCTGCTTCAGTACAGTGTGCTAGCTATGCTAAAAATGAGAGGCTAATCTGGCGCTAGCATTAGCTGCTAACGGAAACATAGCTTCTTCAGGTTAGCCGAGCTAACCTGGCTACTTATTAGCTCGACTAAACATCAGCCAAACACGTATTTCTGTAGCTACTATCCAAATAAATGATAATTACTTAATATTTACCCAGTTTGTGTGTCAGTGTGTCTGTCTCCATCGCTCTCTGTTCGAACTCCTCCCAGCCCAATCACCTGCAACTATTTCGACTTCTGAATTTTGAGTGACTAACGTTACTCTATCAAAACAAGCCACTCTGTCGTTGTGGAGTGCTATCGCCTGAAATTCCAAAAAATGCAAATTCCAAAATACCAAGATCTAATATTGTCTGTTTCCCACATTAGATGAGTGTTAGCACTGTAACATTTAGCAGATGTTGGGTTTTGTTAGTTAATACAACAACATGTCAGCGTCTACTGATGTTAGAGTTTTATGTTTCGTGAAGATTAAAACTCTGATATTTAGCATATGTAGGTTTTTGGTCTCCATACCTCACTACTTTGTCGGTATTAAAGGGTAAGGTAACACTGGCATTAGACATTTTGAAGACAGTGGATTTCGGTTACATAACACGGTTCTGTTTTTTTAGCTAGGTCAGCTAAAAGCAGGCGATCCTTACCCATTTTTCACTGTATAGCTGTTAGCTTTGAAATATGTGCCTATCAAGTGTAACCAGGTGAGCAATCAGACTGCTGGTTATTAATAACACACACTTTTTAAGTCAACAAAATGCTGTTTTCTCCAGGGTTCATGCAGTGGAATTTCATAACTTTTCCATGACTTCTCCATGACATAAAATGGAATGCCAAAAATTTAGCATAGTGCTGGGCAATATATCATCTATACCAGTATGTTGTGATACTAAAAAAACATTTCCCAGTTAAGTGATATTTGACCGTGTTTGTGCACTTCACTCATGGTATGCAGTCCTGGATGGTTTATATTTAACTCATATGCCTAACATCCATAAAAAATAAGGAAACCCAGGAAGCATAAACTTTATTAATGTTAGATCATTAATTTTTATTAATATTAAACTTGATTCCGTGTTTTAGTAACATTTGAGATGGAGTTTCAGGATGAAAAATTAAAAATTTCTGCATTCCTAAGAAAATCAGACGCTGTGGACCCAAACAGCTATTATAAAAAATGACGCATAAAATAAATTTACATTTTATTACATCAAACGTTTCTATGTAATGGCATTCATAACTAGTAACAAAATGTGCATCTAGAATCTACAATAGTGAGCATGAAGAGTAGCACTATTGTGTGAATATGATCCATGTGCAACTAGGACACAAACATAAATAACCAAATAAATAAATAAAGTAAAATAAACAGAATAATTAAATAATAAAATACTAAGAAATATAGCATTTTGTTCTCTTGTTGATGGCCATAATATCATAAGGGTTAAAGAGTGATAAAAGCTTAACATCAGTGTAATCTGTTATTCAGTTGCATTTTGAATTCAGCTGACTGCCGTTTCAAGACCGAACAGACAGTGAAACTTCACCCTGTGCTTTTCAGACCGTGTTAAAGTGGAGCTGGAATACAGTTGTTATGGGAATATCTATGTGAGACTGAACGACACCATCCATACCGTGTGCTCTGACGGAATGACTGAGGAGGCGCAGCAGAGGATGGGGGAGGTGGTGTGCCAGCAACTGAACTGTGGGAAAATACTCGACGTCACTCGGGGGTCTGAAGTGCAGAACGTGCTGCTGAGGCAGGTGGACTGCAGTGGACAGGAGGACTCGCTGTGGGAGTGTTTAGCCAAATATGGGCCCAGTCAGCCCTGCCTGAGTACTGCCAGAGTCTCATGTGCAGGTAACCCATGTCTTAGACCTGGTTAGTTGGGATATTGCACAAATCAGCAGTTTTCTGACCTAGAGAGAGTTGAATGATATGGACAACATATCACATGCAGTTCTTTTGCTACATATGTGCTACATATATCATCTCCATGACAACTGTAATCACTACATGGCATTATGTATTTCATATTGGTTCTTTTTCCTAGGCTGGAGAAGGCTGCTCCTCACCGACTCTGACAATGCATGTGCAGGTAAGGTCTATGCCAGGGACCAAAGCGGCCTGATTGCAGTAAGCAGAGAAGGTTGGGGGCCAGACAAAGGAGATGAGCTGTGTAAGCATCTGAAGTGCGGAAAGTTCAGTAATTACAGTGAAGAGAACCAACTGAATGAAGAACGCAATAGAATCTACAACTGCAGCGGGACACCGAAGAACATCTTGGACTGTAGGGTTGATAATAAGACTGCACAGTTTCAGCATCTCAACATCAAATGTGACGGTAAGAACAGTTTTTACTCCATCTGCTTCTGCACAAATGGTTAAAGTTTAAAGCCCAACAAGGACACATTAGGAAAATAGCCATTCTGTATAAACTAAAAGTTCCAAGTGATTCTTGGGTTGGATTTATTATTCTAGGGAAGACGTTTGACTGATATAGAACTATTACACAGTGTGGATGTTCCTTGACTTTTGAAAAGGAACTTCAAGGTCAGGAGAGAGGGGGAAGGTATGCTGCAGCTTGCCAAAGCGATTTTATTATATATCATGCTATATATAATAATATAAAATATATATCTGTTGAAAAATTGGTACCTGAATTGTCCAGGCCTAGTAGTAATATCATGCTATTTATGGCTTTTCTTGACTTTACATGCACTCAAATATTAACAAAGCAGTTGCCCTTGATAAACATACATATTGCTGTTGTTGGAAGAAAACCTTGTATCTGTAAAATGATAACTTTTCAGGAAAAGTAAAAACCAACTTTTTTTTTTTTTAATATAAGTCAATGGAACCGGACTTTTTTCCAAGTCATTTTCGGCCGTTTCTTTTTGCCCATTCATTATGAAATTTACACACAATGTAAAGGACAACAGGCATTTTAAAATTATGTCCAAAACTGAAAAACAACAAACATGGAGATACAAGGTTTTCTTCTGACAGCAGCAATATTATTTAACACATATTCAAATAAAATGCTGATGTGTTACTTTGCAAAGTGTTTTGGTGATCTGAAGCCAAATGGATATATGTTTTTTGTTGTGTACAAAGCATATTGAGAAATATATTTAAACATATAAATAGATACAAACATTATCATATGTAGGTTTAGTGGTGAGAAATAGAAGTCTGCTAATGGTTTCTGTTCAAGAGTGTCAGAAGTACATGTGAACCCAGACCCAGCGCAAAACATGCCTCGATGCAGCCATTTACGGAATATTCGGCCACAACCCACCTGAATTTAATAATGAGTTTACTAAGTCTCAATAGCAATCTGTGACTACTTGAACCCTTGGCCCAGTCAGTAATCCATCACTGCTTACATAGACAATGAGGCAGTATGTTTGGTGTGTTTGTTCTCAGGAAACCCGGAAGTAAATCTACTGGGGAACTGTACGGGCGAGGTGAGGATCAACCAGAAGGAACGTATGTGTGGGGTTTCGCAGACCACAAGGCGTGTCCTCAGTGAGTTGTGTCATCACCTGAACTGCAGACATCTCATCACCTCCTGGTCCACTGAAGCCAAGGGAGAGGCGCAATACTTCAGCTGCTTGGGCCACGAGAACAGACTGTGGCAGTGCAGCTCCTGGAAAGACAGCTGTGACAGCATCATCTCGGTAGCCTGCGCAAGTGAGTCAGTACCTTTTAATACAGTGCCATTCAGTGAAAATTCTACTGTGAAGAACAATGTAACCACATGCAGGAAATCTGACCAGTCTAATCCCTTTAACTCTAACGACTCGTTAGTATGTCACCCTTAAACCCCACCCCCCTCCAAAAAATTATGCAATTGCTTATAATTCAACATTTTCAACATTTTTGTTAAGTGTTGTTTCAACTGTTTAATTAACCTATCCTAAGATGCAGTGCTAAAAATGATTCACATCCTCACTCACACCCTCACTCACTCACATCCTCACTCACTCATTATAACAGCTTTATTTGATTAAAAAACTAATTGAACAAGTAAATAAAAACTCAAATAAGAGAGAGAGAGAGATAAAATAGAAATAAAATATGTAATAAAAACAAATACAGAAGTAAATAAAAAGAACCAACTAATATAACAGACAATTAGATAAACTACAGTGCCCTGCACAAATATTGGCACTGGTAAACGTGAGCAAAACAGGGTGTAAAAAACATTTTTTTTTTATTTTTATTTCTGATCCTTTTGATCTTTCATTCAAAGTATGAACAGAAATCTAACTTTTATTTAAGGTAAAATGATTTTACTTCTGCCGGTACTTGATGGAGTCTATGATATCATGTAGCTGAATAAATTCCTCAGGGCCTTTGGAAGAAAAACAGCCTGTCAGGTGTGACAACCACACTCGCCACCAGAGGTCAGCATCACCTGAATACTGACGTGCCTCCCAGTTCAACCCTGACCCTTCTCACCTGCAGCTTGTTATCCTTCCTATATAAGGATCCTCAGTACACTGGCTCACTGCGAAGTATTGCCAGTCTCATCTGCATACCAAGCCTTGTTTCTACTAGGACTGCTGTCATTGGATTATTTAGACCCTTTTCTGAACTCTTGGACTCTGCTTTTGATCTCCCTTTGGTACCTCTGCTGTTTTTGTGATCTTTTCTGGTTTTTTGACTTCTGGACTGTTTTTGACTTTGTTATTGGTTTTTGTGTGCTTGAGTAAACGGCCTTCATGGATTCTAATCTGTCTGAAGAGTCTCCATTACAGAATACTTCGCCCACCCAGAATCCAGAAGACCCGTTGAATCTCCTTGCTGCTGTTTCGGCTCAGGGTCAGCTATTGGGCTCTCATGCCCAACAACTAGTTCACCTCACCAATACCCTTGACGAATTGCTCCATGTGGTTCGTAACCTTCAGATTTCAGCCCCTCTAATTGCTCAAGCCCCTCCGCCTGCTCAAGTCTCCCCGCAGCCTGCAGTACAGCTTTCCCCACCTCCCTCAGACACGTCACTCCCTTCTGTCAAGCTAGCCCTCCCTGATAAATATGATGGTTCCCCTGGTCTGTGTAAAGGATTTCTAATGCAGTGCTCGATTTATTTTTCTCGTGCCCCTACAGCTTTTCCCACAGACTCATCCAAAATAGCGTTTGTTATGTCCCTGCTCACTGGTAAAGCTCTCTCCTGGGCTACAGCTATGTGGCAAGCTCAGGTGCCTGATTCCTCTACATATGCTAACTTCGAACGTGTGTTTCGGGAGGTTTTTGATCACCCCGTTTGCGGTAAAGATCCTGGAGAGCTGTTATTATCCCTCAAGCAGGGGAACAAGACAGCAGCGGAGCATGCTTTACACTTCCGCACTCTCACTGCTGAGGCCGGATGGGACGAGAAATCTTTAAAAGCTGTATACCGCCGTAGCCTCAATGAAGCCCTTCAAGCGGAACTGGCATGTCGAGACAGTGACAATAGCCTTTCGGATTTCATCCAATTGTCCATCACCTTGGACAACCTCATTCGTTCCAGACGCCGTCCTATCACCAGCTCCTCTTCTATCCCTTCCGCCTTTCAGTCTGTGCCGGAGCCCATGGAGATTGGTCGTGTGCAGCTCACCCCCGAAGAACGGCTAAGACGCATGCGCGAGGGTCTTTGCTTTTACTGTGGCCAGCAAGGACACTTTAAAGGTGACTGTCCCACTCTCAAGAATCCCAAACGGGTGAGTGAGACTATCTATTCTCCTATTGAAAGTCGCAAATTCACTCTACCCGTGACACTAATCTGGGGCTCTCACCGTCTTTCTCTCCCAGCGCTGATTGATTCTGGAGCGGCCGGAAACTTTATAGACCAAGACCTTGCAACCAGACTTCACATTCCCCTCCACAAGATAAAATCACCCCTGACAGTTAAAGGACTGGATGGGAAGCCCCTTGGCTCTGGTCAGATCCTAGCTGCCACTCCTCTTTTAAACGTTGTCACAGGAATTTTGCACTCAGAAAGTATGTCACTGTTAGCCATTCCCTCTCCTGAAAATCCCATAGTTCTTGGGTTCCCCTGGCTATCTACTCACAACCCCACAATATCCTGGCCCAACGGTGAATTAGAAAAATGGAGCCCCTTCTGTTTTTCCCACTGCATGACCTTACCATGTTTGACGACTTCAGTTGAAAGTCCCGATACTGCAATAAAAGTGCCACTTCCTGTTGAATATACAGAGTTCTCCTCAGTTTTTAGTAAGACCAAGGCAGCAGCACTTCCACCCCACAGAGACATTGACTGTGCAATTGACCTGCTTCCTGGTACCATACCCCCTAAGAGTCGTGTTTACCCCCTGTCTATTCCAGAAACTCAAGCCATGGAAGAATATGTGGAGGAAGCTCTGAAATTGGGTTACATACGCCCTTCCACCTCTCCCGCATCCGCGGGTTTTTTCTTTGTTGAAAAGAAGGATGGAGGATTGAGACCATGTATAGACTATCGAGGACTCAATGCGATAACAGTGAAATATCGCTATCCCCTACCTCTAGTCCCGTCAGCCATCGAACAGCTAAGAAAAGCCACCATGTTCACCAAACTGGACCTCCGGAGCGCATACAATTTGATACGTATCAAGCCAGGTGACGAATGGAAAACGGCTTTTAGTACTACAACTGGCCATTATGAGTACCAGGTGGTCCCGTACGGGCTGGCAAATGCCCCGGCAGTGTTCCAATCTTTCATAAATGATGTATTCAGAGACATGCTCAATAAGTGGGTAATAGTTTATATTGACGACATCCTTGTTTACTCCCCCTCGCTCACTGAACACATCACTCACGTCAAGATGGTGCTACAACGCCTCCTGAGTCACAATCTATATGTGAAATTGGAAAAGTGTGAGTTTCATATGCCTGTGGTATCATTTCTGGGGTATATCATCTGCGCACAGGGAGTCAAAATGGATGAATCGAAACTGAAAGCAGTGACTCAGTGGCCGCGACCCAAATCTGTTAAAGAACTGCAGCGCTTCTTGGGTTTTGCAAACTTTTATAGGCGATTCATCAAAGGCTTCAGCATGATAGCCGCTCCCCTCACCTCTTTATTACAAGGCAACGCCAAAAAGTTGAACTGGTCAGCCAGAGCCGATTCAGCATTTGACTCACTCAAACAGAGCTTCACGACTGCTCCGATTCTCTGCCACCCTGACCCCTCCCTTCCTTTTCTGGTGGAAGTGGATGCATCCGAGACTGGGATCGGAGCTGTGCTTTCCCAAAAACATGGGGACCCAGCTAAACTCCACCCCTGTGCGTTCTATTCCAGGAAACTTAATCCTGCCGAGCGAAATTATGACGTGGGCAATCGTGAATTGTTGGCTGTTGCAGCGGCTTTGAGGGAATGGAGGCACTGGCTTGAAGGCGCTGCCCACCCTTTCACCATTTTCACAGATCATAGAAACTTGGAGTACATTAAATCAGTAAAACGTCTAAATTCTCGCCAGGCCCGGTGGGCATTATTCTTTACACGCTTCAATTTCACTTTAACATATAGACCTGGATCTAAGAATGGCAAGGCTGACGCTCTCTCCCGCCAACATGATTCTGAGGAAAAGCCCAGCTGTACAGACCCCATAATATCCCCTTCGTGTATTGTTGCCCCAATTTCTTGGGATTGTATGGAAGAAATTAGGAGAGCTCAAAACAATGACCCAGCACCCCCAACATGTCCAGCTGACAAAGTCTATGTTCCTGTTAACCTTCGAAGTAATGTGGTGCAGTGGGTGCACTCATCTTTGAGCTCGGGTCATCCTGGTATCACCCGAACGATTTCCTTGGTCCGGAACACTTTCTGGTGGCCCAGTTTATCCACTGACGTGACGAATTTTGTCAAGTCATGTTCAGTTTGTGCTAGAAGTAAAACACCCTGTCACTGCCCTGCTGGGCGCCTTATGCCTCTTCCTGTCCCACATCGCCCCTGGTCGCACATAGCTGTGGATTTCTTGACAGATCTACCTCCCTCTAATGGTAACACGGCAATTTTAGTGGTCATAGACCGATTTTCCAAAGCCTGCAGATTGATTCCCCTCAAAAAGTTACCGTCTGCCTTGGAGACGGCAGAGAGGCTCTTCCATGAAGTATTTCGTTTTTACGGGCTGCCCGAGGATATTGTTTCTGATAGGGGGGTTCAGTTTACTTCACATGTATGGAAGGAATTTTGCAAATTGCTGAATATTAACGTCAGTCTCACTTCCGGCTACCACCCTCAGTCCAATGGACAAGTGGAGAGGCTGAATCAAGAAATAGGCCGTTATTTGCGCTCTTACTGCAGTGGCAACCAGCACGACTGGAGCCGTTTTCTTCCCTGGGCAGAATATGCACAGAATTCCCTATTACATTCCTCTACAGGCCTGTCTCCGTTTCAGTGCGTGCTAGGCTTTCAACCCCCATTATTTCCCTGGTCAGGTGAGCCGTCTGAAGTGCCGGCAGTTGACGACTGGATGAGGAGGAGTGAGGGGGTTTGGAACTCAGCACATGTACAGCTCCAAAGAGCAATCCGTCAGCAGAAAATCCACGCAGATCACAGACACGGCAACACTCCCACCTTCTGTCCAGGGCAAAAGGTATGGCTCTCCACACGTGATTTGAAACTGCGACTACCCTGCAAGAAGCTGAGCCCTAGGTATATTGGTCCTTTTTCTGTCTTGCGTAGGATTAACCCTGTTACCTACCGCCTTGAGTTGCCCCCACATTACCGCATCTCCCCATCTTTTCATGTCTCTCTCCTGAAGCCTGTTTCCTCTACAGGTGATGTGCTGGCCTCTGATGACGCCCCACTAGAAGTGGATGGGGGATATGCGTACACGGTGCGTGCCCTCTTGAATTCTCGTCGCCGTGGAAGCCGGATGTGGTACCTGGTGGATTGGGAAGGCTATGGTCCGGAGGAACGCTGCTGGGTCCCTGCAGATGACATCCTTGATCCTTCCCTCATCACTGACTTCCACAGGGCCCATCCGGATCGTCCAGCCCCTCGCACTAGGGGTCGTCCTTGTCGCAGGTCTGATGCGCCTGCTGGTGCAGCCGCCTTGGGGGGGGTTCTGTCAGGTGTGACAACCACACTCGCCACCAGAGGTCAGCATCACCTGAATACTGACGTGCCTCCCAGTTCAACCCTGACCCTTCTCACCTGCAGCTTGTTATCCTTCCTATATAAGGATCCTCAGTACACTGGCTCACTGCGAAGTATTGCCAGTCTCATCTGCATACCAAGCCTTGTTTCTACTAGGACTGCCGTCATTGGATTATTTAGACCCTTTTCTGAACTCTTGGACTCTGCTTTTGATCTCCCTTTGGTACCTCTGCTGTTTTTGTGATCTTTTCTGGTTTTTTGACTTCTGGACTGTTTTTGACTTTGTTATTGGTTTTTGTGTGCTTGAGTAAACGGCCTTCATGGATTCTAATCTGTCTGAAGAGTCTCCATTACACAGCCCCACAGTGTCACAGATTCACCATCATATTTCACAGTGGAGATGAAGTACTTTTCTGCCTGTTTTTTATTAGTACCCCTTACTTTTCCATCCTTTTGTTGCCCCATCCCAAATTCTTTGAGATGCGTTGCTAACATCAAGTTCTAAATAAGTTACTTTTTTCATGAAATGGTAAAATGTCTGATTTTCAACATCTGATATGTGTTCTATGTTCCATTGTGAATAAAATATGGGTCTATGAGATTTGCTATTCATTGCATTCTGTTTTTATTTACATTTATTTACATTTATTAACATTTTATTTTACACAGCATCCCAACTTTTTTGGAATTGGGTTTGTATTTTCTTGTAGCCATTTCCTGATTTGTGCAGCTCAACAATCTTTTGCCATACATTATTGCTGTTTTTTTCTGGACTTTCTCATAACAGTTGATGACTAAGGGAATTTGTGAGTTAATTAAACTGAGAGTTTTATTTTTGGTAATATTTTGAATGAAAGACCTAAATAAAATAATATGATTAAATAAAACAGTAAAAGTTGACTGAATTTATGGTTTGTAGCAGTATAGTTACAACTTTTACAGCAGTAACCAGGGCTCAGTTTGAGAGGATGACTTCCCCCAAACTTAAAAAATGACCAAAACCACCCCCTTGTAACTGTCCCCCCTTTCCATCACTTTGAATCTCTTAACATCTCATTTATCATTTTTTTTCCAACCACATATAAGATTTACACACTACGGGCATTCTTAGTGTAAAACATACAAGTTATATTTCAGTATGTTTGAATGTGTTTAAACTGAATATATGTGAAAAGAATATTTTTGGCACCACATGCACACCTGCCGTCAGGGTTGCCAGGTTTGTGGGTCTCCTGCCAAATTGGGCTAGCTTGAAAATGTAGTTTTAGGAGAGCATTAAAGTTTCAGCTTCTGATGGATGACTTTTAAGCAAACTTTGGCGGACATAATTGCTGGATCTGGCAGCCCTGACCACCATAGAGAATGTTAAAAATACAGCATGACCTGTGGATTAGTGTCATATATTTTATTTATATGGAAGTGATGTACACATTTAAATCAAGTACATTCAGTGCATCACTTTATTCAGTATATTTGCTCCTGATGCTCAGTAAACACATACAGCAGCAGTGCACTGCATTGTAGTAACATGTTCCTGTCGTTTTACAGACAGCATTGAATTCAACTTCACTGGGAAATGTGGAGGTGAGCTTCAAGTGCGCTACCGCGGAAACTGGGAACCAGTGTGTCTCAACAGCATTGAAGATGCTCATGTGATATGCAGAAACCAGAATTGTGGAAAAGCCACAGGCTATCAGAATTCACCCTCAAGAGAAGTACAGACATCATTTAAATGTGAAGATGAAGAGACTGATCCAAAGTCCTGCGTCAAATATGACAAATATGAATCCTGCTGGAAAGGAAAAGCTGTAATCTACTGTGAAAGTAAGTGCAAAGATTAGAGAAAAGCTGTGGTTCTCTGACAATGTGGACTTTGTATTAAACTATTAATGTCCAGGAGCGACATTACAGAAACTCTGTTATGTGGATAGCAGTTACTACAGAATAACAGTTCCTAAGTTCATAATCTTAACTCCAGATAAGAAAATTATTAAGAGTATTACAGACGTTTCCTAACTAGACAGCATTTTCTACGTAATATCCTAACTGTAAGTCAAACCCTGTGATGTCCTAACTTCTGTTTTAAGCTTTGGTCTCTACAGTTAGCCATTTTATTGAAAATACTATGTTATGTTTTTATGCAACTGTGATGGGCATCATAAAAAAATTCACTATAACTGGCCTAATTGCATTCCATTTATTCATACAGCAAAGCAGCATTTTTCGACTTCTGCACTTCAAAAAGTTCTGAAAGCGTTGTAGACATGCTTTCCCCCATTTCTTCTCATTATCTTGGTGTGAATGTGAATGAAAACCTGTCAATTAATAACATTAGCATGGCTCACAGGCTGGTTAAAGCTTTGGGAAATGGAACCAGTAGGGGGCGCAGTGACAATATTCTTTTACTTTTTTCTACCTTTACTGTGCTTCAGTTGAGCTTTGATTATTTTTGAATGATAGCTGTCTACCTAACAAACCATATATAGCTCATTTTAACCACATTTTCATGCCCGCTGCGTGAATATTGCTGATTGCTTGGTAACAGATAACAATTAATTATCGACCTCAATCAAGTAGTTTTAAGCGATTTAAAGTTTTCTATTGGTCCATACGTTCTCTGAGCTTGCCTGAGCTCAAACTGAAGAAGTTTTTCAAACTGAGCAATTCATGTGGCTAAAAAGGGAGATTCTATGACCTTATTTATCATATTTAATCTTTTGTTTATACATGGCTACTCATTTCTTACAGAGCAATAGAAAATTCTAATTTGATTGTAAATCAGTGTAAAATGACATTTAACAAAATCAGGTCAGGTTATATGTTAATCTAGATATAAGGTAGATAGAAAAGGGTAGAGTTTGTTTCAAACTGTGTAAAAATTCATGGACATGAATTCATGGACATGAATGGACATGAAGTTGCTTTTGGGTATGAAAAATTTCTGTATGTATACAACCCCAGAATACGTCCCTGTTGAGAACACTGGCCTTACTGTGGGTCTCATGGTTGGTCTCCTGTTCCTGCTTGTGGTCACAGTCGTGATCTGGCAGAGAAAACGATTCCTCGCCATCCGTAAGTAGCTCTACTGGCACACTTAACAGCACCTATGTGGTGTAATATGTAACTTAAGATACAGAAAAGAATTAAACTAAAGTGACAAAAATTATTTATTATATACTGAAATGAAAATTTCTAATATTTAAAAGACATTTAAAAAGCCTTGCTGCACTTAAATCCTGTTGTGGCTTGGCATAAAGCTCTATGAAGTGTTACAGCATTACAACATTAGTGTGTACAATTTTGTACAATATAATACATTATGGAACCTTTATGGAGTCATATACTCTTATTTTATACAGAGTTATACATGTAATTATAACTACTTAAAAGCAATTATATAAGTTTATGCCCAGTATTATAAGGTGCTGTGTATACCATAAAAGGCCTTTACCACTAGGTGGAAACCTTGTTATTTTTTATTTCACCCTATATATATATATATATATATATATATATATGCAGTTGTTAGGATTCTGTTTTTTGATAACTCCCACATTAAATGATTGCAGTTTGTCCAGTTGCACAAAAAAACACTTTGTTTCTTTCTTTCTTTGCAGTAAGATTAAAACCATCTGCTAGCGACAAGGACGTAGAGCTCAGCAGTAAGGAAATACAGGTTTTAAATGAAAACAACAGAGGTAAAGAATGTGATTCTAAAGAACTCTAATAGAAGGGAGCCCAGTCCAGGTCTTGGAGATCTACCACCCTGCAGAGTTCAGCTCCAACCCTAATTTTACACACCTGACCCAGTAATGAAGACCTTCAGGAGCCTCTCAATATTAGAGCCAGGTGTGCTGGATCTGAACTCTCCAGGCTGGTCGATGTCCAGGACCAGGTCTGGGCACTCCTGCTCTAAAAGGGCAGTAAAGTTCTGAATAGATTTTGAGTAATGCTTTTTTGTTGTTTAATGATAATTGTGCTATTTGGAAATTCATCCCTGGCCAACACACTAAAGGGAAATTTCACAGATTTTACAAATTATCCACATAATTAAATCATAATGTAAACAAAGTTATTCAGAGTGGTTTAATGTGAAATATTCAACTCTAGAGAAATTTACTGAATCAGAGTAGTTCTCAGTGGTGGTGACAGGAAACAGACGTCTGGTCTCTTAAAGCTAATGTGAGCTCAAAGTATGCAATAGACTGTTTTTTTTTCAAATTTAGATATAAATGACAGGAAGTCGTCTGTGTTTGAAATAGATGACTATGAGGATGTTGATCCCGTCATGAATCCAATGGAGGATGAGTCTGAAAGCCAAGGTAAGAACTCAGTTCCACTACAGCTGCAGGCATTTCTCCACGTACCTGTACATTTCTAGAAGCATTGAACAGTAAATTTTAACATTGTTTTATGTGCTCTGTGCTGTTGTTCACTTTTGGTGAGAAGGTGAAAGTGAAGATGAGGAACAGAGTTCAAGCGGAGGCTCTTCTAGGACTCAATATGATGATGTTGAGGAAAGTAGAGACAGACAACAAGAGGCAGAAAGCAGCAGCCCTGCTGCACCAATCCTTCCCCCCAGACCTGCTAACTTACTCGGTATTGTGAAATTTCTGTCATCATTAAAATTTTGCTTCTTTGAAATAGTAATGTTCTAGAAACAGGAAAAATGATTCATTTGTTCATTATGAAAACTTCAAATAATGTACACTCTTAGAAATACAGCCCAACAGATCCATAAAGGTCTCTTTTTTGTTTGCTTTTACTTAGAAAATCAACAAAACATGTCATTCGACTAGGTTGCCCAAACTTTTACATATGACCATAAACATCTAAGTAGTGTAACAGTGGCAGACAGAACTAGATGCTCACAGAGGCTTGAGTCCAAAACTTTAATATCAAAAGGGCAAACCAAACTCACAGTCGGTAAACACAAGCAGAAGGTTGAAAACCAGAGAATCGGAACAGGACAAAAGGAAAACAGAAAACAGCTCATACATAGAGAAACGGAAAGTGGCACAATGGAAGGCTTGGTATGCACATGAGTGACAATACTTTGCAATGAACTAAGCTAAAGCCCGGGGTTATATACTAAACTAACAATGTAACAAGAAACAGGTGGGGATGATTAGAAGTCAGGTGATCTGGAACAGAGATATGTGGATCTTTTAAAGTCCTGTGTCACGTGTTGCAGCGAGGGGTTCTGGGAAACTTAGTCCTGAGTAGCCGGGTTGGCTCTAGACTCAGCCAGGTCTGAAGGAGGCGTAACAGTACCCCCCCCAAGGAGTCCGGGATGGCCAAGGAATGAAGGCGCCTGTGATGACCACCACCTACCCAACTGGAGGCCTCTGAGGGCGGAACCCCGGACCTGCCCCGGGGCTGGATGGGAGTAGGGCTATTGAAACGGACCAGACAGGAGCTTGAGATGTTCTTCCTGGGATGACCTCTTGGACATGGAGCCAGGTTCTCTGGATGCCTGGCATAAAAATCCGCTACCAACCCAGGGTCGGAGATGTCCTTAGACACTACCCAGCTACTCTCCTCCGGTCCATATCCCTCCCAATTGTTGAGGTACTGGAGTTTACCTCCACGTCGTCAGGAGTTCAGCACCTGACAGATGACGTAGACCGGTGTGCCCTCGAAGGTGTGCACCTGAAGTGAGACTGACATTGATG